>NC_081380.1:47233570-47236070 GCF_030684315.1 Stegostoma tigrinum
TGTGTGTGAGAGAGGGGGGGGAAAGTGTGTGTTTGTGAGAGAGGGGCGGGAAGTGTGTGTGTGTGTGTGTGAGAGAGGGGCGGGAAGTGTGTGTGTGTGTGTGAGAGGGGGGAAAAGTGTGTGTGTGTGTGAGAGGGGGGAAAAGTGTGTGTGTGTGAGAGAGGGGGGGAAAGTGTGTGTGTGTGTGTGTGTGTGTGTGTGTGAGAGAGAGGCAGGGAAAGTGTGTGTGTGTGTGAGAGAGAGGGAGGGAAAGTGTGTGTGTGTGTGAGAGAGAGTGGGGGAAAGTGTGTGTGTGTGAGAGGGGGGAAAAGTGTGTGTGTGTGAGAGAGGGGGGGAAAGTGTGTGTGTGTGAGAGAGGGGGGGAAAGTGTGTGTGTGTGAGAGAGGGGGGGAAAGTGTGTGTGTGTGAGAGAGGGGGGTAAAGTGTGTGTGCGTGTGTGTGAGAGAGGGGGGTAAAGTGTGTGTGCGTGTGTGTGAGAGAGGGGGGTAAAGTGTGTGTGTGTGTGAGAGAGGGGGGGGAAAGTGTGTGTGTGTGTGTGTGAGAGAGAGGGGGCAAGTGTGTGTGTGTGTGTCTGTGTGAGAGAGAGGGGGAAATGTGTGTGAGTCTGTGTGAGAGAGGGGGGTAAAGTGTGTGTGTGTGAGAGAGGGGGGGAAAGTGTGTGTGTGTGAGAGAGAGGGGGAAAGTGTGTGTGTGTGTGTGTGTGAGAGAGAGAGGGGGAAATGTGTGTGTGTCTGTGTGAGAGAGGGGGGTAAAGTGTGTGTGTGTGTGTGTGAGAGAGGGGGGGAAGTGTGTGTGTGTGTGAGAGAGGGGGGGAAAGTGTGTGTGTGTGTGAGAGAGGGGGGGAAAGTGTGTGTGTGTGTGTGAGAGAGAGAGGGGGGGAAAGTGTGTGTGTGTGAGAGAGAGAGAGGGGGGAAAGTGTGTGTGTGTGTGTGAGAGAGAGAGGGGGGGAAAGTGTGTGTGTGTGTGTGAGAGAGAGAGGGGGGGAAAGTGTGTGTGTGTGTGAGAGAGAGAGGGGGGGAAAGTGTGTGTGTGAGAGAGGGGGGGAAAGTGTGTGTGAGTGTGTGGGAGAGAGAGGGGGGAAAGTGTGTGTGTGGGAGAGACGGGGGGAAAGTGTGTGTGTGTGTGTGTGTGAGAGAGAGGGGGAAATGTGTGTGTGTGTGTCTGTGTGAGAGAGGGGGGTAAAGTGTGTGTGTGTGAGAGAGGGGTGAAGTGTGTGTGTGTGTGAGAGAGTGGGGGGAAAGTGTGTGTGTGTGTGTGTGTGAGAGAGAGGGGGAAATGTGTGTGTGTGTGTCTGTGTGAGAGAGGGGGGTAAAGTGTGTGTGTGTGAGAGAGGGGTGAAGTGTGTGTGTGTGTGAGAGAGTGGGGGGAAAGTGTGTGTGTGTGTGTGTGTGTGTGTGTGTGTGTGTGTGAGAGAGGGGGGGAAAGTGTGTGTGAGAGAGGGTGGCAAAGTGTGTGTGTGTGTGTATGTGTGTGAGAGAGGGGGGGGAAAGTGTGTGTGTGTGTCTGTGATGGGGGGGAAGTGTGTGTGTGTGTGTGGGGGGGGGGAAGTGTGTGTGTGTGTGTGTGTGGGGGGGGGAAGTGTGTGTGTGTGTCTGTGGGGGGGGGGAAGTGTGTGTGTGTGAGAGAGTGGGGGGGAAGTGTGTGTGTGTGTGTGTGTGTGTGTGAGTGAGAGAGGGGGGGAAAGTGTGTGTGAGAGGGGGGGGCAAAGTGTGTGTGTGTGTGTGTGTGTGTGTGAGAGGGGGGGGGGAAGTGTGTGTGTGTGTGTGTCTGTGATGGGGGGGAAGTGTGTGTGTGTGTGTGGGGGGGGAAGTGTGTGTGTGTGTGTGAGAGAGAGAGGGGGGGAAAGTGTGTGTGTGTGTGAGAGAGGGGGGGAAAGTGTGTGTGTGTGTGAGAGAGAGGGGGAGAAAGTGTGTGTGTGTGTGAGAGAGGGGGAGAAAGTGTGTGTGTGTGTGTGTGTGAGAGAGGGGTAGAAAGTGTGTGTGTGTGTGAGAGAGAGAGGGGGGAAGTTAGTGTGTGTGTGTGAGAGAGAGAGGGGGGAAGTTAGTGTGTGTGTGTGAGAGAGAGGGGGGAAGTGTGTGTGTGTGAGAGAGAGAGGGGGGAAGTGTGTGTGTGTGTGTGTGTGTGTGAGACAGGGGGGGAAAGTGTGTGTGTGTGTGTGAGACAGGGGGGGAAAGTGTGTGTGTGTGTGTGTGTGTGAGAGAGGGGGGGAAAGTGTGTGTGTGAGGGGGGGAAAGTGTGTGTGTGTGTGAGAGAGGGGGGGCAAGTGTGTGTGTGTGTGTGAGAGAGGGGGGGCAAGTGTGTGTGTGTGTGAGACAGGGGGGGCAAGTGTGTGTGTGTGTGAGAGAGGGGGGGCAAGTGTGTGTGTGTGTGAGAAAGGGGGGGAAAGTGTGTGTGTGTGTCTGTGTGAGAGAGGGGGGTAAAGTGTGTGTGTGTGTGTGAGTGAGAGAGGGGGGTAAAGTGTGTGTGTGTGTGTGTGTGTGTTTGAGAGAGGGGGAAAGTG
>NC_081380.1:47246070-47308570 GCF_030684315.1 Stegostoma tigrinum
GAGCGTGAGTGAGGGAGATGTTGGGGTGAAGGTGGGGTTGCGTGTGAGGGGGGAGTTGGGGGTGAAGGAGGGGGTTGGGGGAGAAGGAGAGAGGGCGTGGCGGGGGTGAGAAGGAGTAGGGGCGAAGAGTGAGGTAGAGGTTGGGGTGAAGGAGGAGGGGCGTGTGAGAAGGAGGGGTTGCATGAGTGAGGGAGCGGGGGGTGAAGGAGAGGCGATGTGAGGGGGTGGGAAGGAGAGGGGGCGTGAGTGAGGGTGGGGTTAGAAGGAGTGGGGGCGTGGGTGAGGGGGGTGGAGAAGGGAGGGCGTGAGTGGAGGGGTGTAGAAAGAGTGGGGGCGTGAGTTGAGGGGGGAGAAGGAGAGGGGTGTGTGTGAGGGGGGAGAAGGAGAGGGAGCGTGAGTGGAAGGGGGGAGAAGGAGTGGGGGGCATGAGTGAGGGGGGTGGAGAAGGAGAGGGGGGCATGAGTGAGGGGGGTGGAGAAGGAGACGGGGTATGAGTGAGGGTGGGGGAGAAGGAGACGGGGTATGAGTGAGGGTGGGGGAGAAGGAGAGGGGGCGTGAGTGGAGGGTTGCTAAGGAGAGGGGTCGTGAGTGGAGGGGGGTAGAAGGAGAGGGGGCGTGAGTGAGGGGGGTAGAGAAGGAGAGGGGGCGTGAGTGAGGGGGGTAGAGAAGGAGAGGGGGCGTGAGTGAGGGGGGTGGAGAAGGAGAGGGGGCGTGAGTGAGGGGGTGGAGAGGAGAGTGGGTGTGTGTGAGGGTGGGGGAGAAGGAGAGGGACATGAGTGGAGGTGGGGGAGAAGGAGGGGAGGTAGAAGGATAGAGGCTGTGAGTCGGGGTGGGGGAGAAGGAGAGGGGGCATGAGTGAGGGGGGTAGAAGGATAGAGGCTGAGAGTGAGGGTCGGGCAGAAGGATGGGGACGTGAGTGGAGGTGGGGGAGAAGGAGAGGGGTCGTGAGTGAGGGGGGTAGAAGAAGGGGGGCAGAAGGAGGGGGGTCGTGAGTGAGGGGGAGAAGCAGAGGGAGAGTGTGTGTGTGTATATGTGTGTATCTATCTACGTGTTAGAGAGCGGTGACATAGTGTGTGTTTGTGTGGGTATGTGTTTTCAATGCAAGTATATTCTTCCTTAAGTAAAGACACTGTCTGTCTGCAGTAGCCCAGATGTAGTTTCACCAGGGCCCTTTGCAGTCGTTGTGAGACATCCTTGTTTCATATTCTAATCGTATTGCAATAAAGGTGACGTTCCATTTTCCTTTTTCATGACTTGCTGGATTAGGTAGAAGAGCTTAGTGAAACCTATTGGAAGTGGCCTTTCTCCGTGAAGGTTGGGAAATCCTTTCATAAGTGTGATTTGGACCTGTAAAAAGGTTACTGAAATTGTCCACATACTGCTTGCATCTTTAAGCGACACCACAGTGATTTTTCGGAGTGTTTAGCTGAATGCACTTCAGATGGTTAGCAGCATGACTAAGACCTTAATACTGATTCTCTGCCATTCCCAACCCTGTCTGTGCTGAGGAGATTGAGACTCACGACTAACCTCAGCTCTCTCTTTACAGATACTGTACTACGCAGTTCTCGGTGTAACACCACGCTACAATAAGACCTCATCAAGCTTTTCTTTAAATGAGGATAGCTTACCCCATGTGATCAATCCAGTCGAAGCCAAACTGGGTAAGAACCTTCAGCTATGACAGCGATGGTTCACATTTTGACTGTGTAATCAGTCTCATCTCATATTAAGTCAGTCTGGAACTCGTTGTCTGTTAGGGCAGTTGAAGCTGATTTGATGGTAATTTTCAAAAGGGAATTGAATTACTATTTGAAAAGTAACATTTTTCTGGACTGTGATGAAAGAGCTGAGGAAGTGAGATGAACTATTTCACACCTTCAGAGAGCTGGTACAGGGGCAGTGAGCCAAATGGCGTCTGTGGCTCTGTGACTTACCTGCTGTTAATACACAGCTTTGGTTGTTTTGGTTGCAGGTTTCCAGTATTTACACTTTTCACTTTGTTTATTTCTTATTGGCTGAAAAAATCAGTGTACAAACCAACACTGTATTATGTTGTATGTCAATTCCATCTGACATGAGTTTTATCAAACCAAACATCAACCCCTGTAGAGTGAGTGATTGGTGCCTGTTCTCAAAGTGAATGTAAATTTCTATGTCATCATTTTTATTGGTTAGTTACCAGATAGAGAAACTTGCTATGAGAATTCTTGACAGGCAGCTATGTCTCTTGACTGTCACAAGACTCCTGTTGATCTATGTGTGTGGCAACACTCTCACACTGAGAGTCGGGAAACAGCCCTTGCTGCCTGGAAGCTGTTGCATCAGTGTGTCAGAATCACGGCTAAAACACAACCTGGGATACCTAGCAGTAATTTGCTGAGATTTACTACTTAGCATCACTGGGTTGTTTGTTGTGAAAGGGAAGAATTGTTGCCATCTGCTTCAGAAATCACTTGGTGTTGTCACCGCCGTGGCTGCTGTTGTGGAGGGGCTGTAACTGCAACAGCAGGATTTTCAGTATTTGCTTAGAAAAATGGAATTCCTGGTTTCTTGGTGAGCACTACCTGAAGTTTCTAACATCGTATTGGTCAAAATTTTGGGTTGTTGGATTTATGCAGGGCACTTCCTGTAGTGCCTTTTGTATTTGTCATTGCCACTGACTCCTAGACTGGTTTGGGCACTTTCCTCATTTACCCTCCCTATCTGATTGTACTGGGTTCTGAGGTTGAAGCATGAAGCAGATTGCTTGCTCCTTATGAAAATGGTTATAATCTATGATATAACTGAGTTACAGATGTTGTGTGGCTTACATAGAAATGGGAAAGAGAGATAACTAGGGTGAAAACACTCTGAGCTTGGTTACATAAGAGCAGTATTGCTGGCACACAGCCTTGATTTGTAGCTGAGTTAACAAATTATGTAAATTAGTACAGAATGACATTTAGTGTAATTGAATTCAATGGAGATGTAGAGCCTGCACAGAATAAATGAGTTCACATCCCTTGTGTAAACTGTCTTTGCTGCCCGGATACATGTCAAGCATTTTATCTAAAGCAACTGCTGTGTTTTAAGAGAAGAAAAAACTCTTTGAGCAACATATTCCACATGCAGTAATTCCAACCCCAGTTTGGATATGCTAACTGTGTGTTTTGCCCTGGTGGCAAGGCTGGGCATATCAGGCCCTCTCCTCTTCAGTAGAAGGCTGTTCAGCCCCTCTAATTTATTCTGACATTCAGAGAGATTGTGTCTGTTATTCAACCTAACTCTGTTCAACCTCTTTGACTCCATTTTCTTTTATACCTTTGTCAAAAATCACAACTAAGAAAAATACATCCAGAATATGGCAAACAAATTCTCAAATACTACCAAAATCTTGGTCCACAAATCAATGTCTCCAAAACAATGGTCATGATTTAGCCAGCACTAGGCACCCTCTGTACGGTATTAGATGCATGGGTTTTTAACAGACCGCTATACCCTTGTTGACTTAGGTGACTCAAGGCTTTCAGACGCAAACAGTGGCATGGTGGCTCAGTGGTTAGCACTGCTGCCTCCCAGCGTTAAGGATCTGGGTTCAGTTCCACCCTCAGGCGACTATGTGGAGTTTGCAAGTTCTCCCCCATTTCTGCCTGTGTTTCCTCCGGGTGCTTCAGTTTCTTCCCACAGCCCAAAGATGTGCAGGCTAGGTGGATTGGCCATGCTAAATTGCCCGTCGTGTTCAGGGGTGTGTAGATTAAGTGGGTTACCAGAGTATTGGCATGGGTGGGGTACTCTGAGGGTCGGTGTGGACTTGTTGGGCTGAAGGGCCTGTTTCCACACTATAAGGATTCTATGATCTACGATCTATGAAACTCTTGCAAGAGTTTCATTGTAAATCTACAATTTAGCACAAGCACCTTCCTTCTGTAATCTTTCCCTCTCCAGAAGCCAACTCCCCACTGCACCAGAACCTAACTTTTTTTTGTAAACCCTCCAAAAATCACCCAATTAAATAACTCCATAATTAATTGAATTTTTAAAAATTTTCTAACCAACCTGTTGTTATACTGGAGGACGTGGGACTTGGACTTTGGCTAATGGTCCAGAGACAGGGACACTACCATTGCATCAATAGCACAGTTGATTAGTCTTGTGCCTGGTGGGATATCGAGCGAATCACATCAGAGGCTTTTCATTTCAGTGATCAGGCTCTGCTTGTTAGCCGTTTACAGGGACCATGGTCTTTCAAGAGACAATCAAACAAGCCTGCAGCTTCTGGTCAGTGTCCTGTGCATCCCTGCTGGAAGCTTTCAGTGAATATCAAATACAAAAGAGCAGGTAATGGCTTAGTCATATTATCAACAGACTATTAATCCAGAAATGCAGCTAATGTTCTGGTGGGGAACCTGGTTTCAAATTCTGCCACAGCAGATGGTGGAATTTAAATTCAGTAAAGAAGCTGGAATTAAGGGTCTGATGATGATCATGAAACCATTATTAATTGTCCGAAATGCCCATCTGAATTCACTAATCTCCTTCAGGGAAAGAAATCTGTCGTGTATAGCTGGCCTGGCCTACATGTGTCTCCAGACCCACAGCAACGTGGTTGACTCTTAACTGCCTTCTAGGCAGTCGTGGATAAACAGTAAATGCTGACCTAGCCAGAGATACCTCCATCCCATGAGTGAATAAAAATGCTTCGTAATGATGTCTTGCATTATTCAATATGCAGACAGGCACTGTTTCAGGTTGGACAGTCAGGCCGATAAACGGGGAAGCTGTGTGAAATCTATGAAACTAAAAACAAAATGCTGCTTACAGTCTGAACTAAAAACAGAGCAGGAAAATTTCAGCTTGTCTAGCATAGCCTATGGAGAGAGAAACAAAGTTCATGTTTCAGTTTAATATGACTCTTCTGTACTGCAGCACTTTATTTTGACTGTAAACATGTATTCTGTTTCTCTCCTCTCAGATGCTACCAGACCTTCTGAGCTTTTTTTATCCCAGCTCTTTTATTCCTTAAAATTAAATTCAGTCTCTGGATAGAACCTGGTGACACAGCTGTGATGGGAGGAATGTCCTGGTACTCAAATTCCACAATTCTGTCTCACCATTAGAGTAAATGTTTTGATTCAAACACAAATTGCCAATGTTTGTCTTTGGTACCGTTCTCTTGAATAATAGACTTTCACCAGATTGACTGTCTCAATTTCATTCACAACCCACATTCTCATCTTTGTGCCAATGTGCCCACTGACATTTGCCAGTTTTGTTCTCACCTGCTCTAAATCTCTAGAAGAACATCATGGCTTAAGCTGTTGGTGCTGCAGTCACCTCCAAATAAGCTTGCATGTTGGTGTAATGTTCAACAATTACTATCTGACTATTGCTGGTGGCTTTGTGGATATTACTCCACTGCCAGACAAAGCTCATTAATAAATTGAGAGAGATAATGGGAACTGCAGATGCTGGAGATTCCAAGATAATAAAATGTGAGGCTGGACGAACACAGCAGGCCAAGCAGCATCTCAGGAGCACAAAAGCTGACGTTTCGGGCCTAGACCCTTCATCAGAGAGCTCTCTGATGAAGGGTCTAGGCCCGAAACGTCAGCTTTTGTGCTCCTGAGATGCTGCTTGGCCTGCTGTGTTCGTCCAGCCTCACATTTTATTATCTCATTAATAAATTGATTGGAGTTGGGAAAGAATGAATCACGTGTAAACCACGACCTTCGGAATCTTGAGACTACGTTATGCAACGTTGCAAAAGTAAACTGGCTGCTGGAGTTTTCATCCAAGCCAGAATGTGTTTTTGTTTTAAGAAAAAGAGAATTTGTACTTTTATGTGTATAACTTCTACAATTTCAGAATCTTAGCATGTTTCATAGTGATTTGTAGCCAATGATGCACTTTCAGGTGTGATCACTGTCGCATGTAGGGAAATATTTAATTCCTGAAACCATGCTTCAGTGTTTGTGTAAATTCAGAGGTCAAAGCTGCTAAGTGCCACTTGTGTGCACATCCTGTCATCTTCTAGTTGGATCTATATGTTATTCTCTATGCTGAACTTTGGAGTTGGGATAATAATGGGACATTGTATCTGAGTCTACAGACAAGTGGAGAATGACTCATTCTGGACTGAATTCTCATAAAGTGGACAGTGTAGAGGTAGCTTAACCGAGTATCTAACCCCATGCTGTACCTGTCCTGGGAGTGGAACCATTTCCACTCCCCCTCCCATTCTCTTGATGACATGTCCATCATGGGCCTCCTGCACTGCCACAATGATGCCACCCGAAGGTTGCAGGAACAGCAACTCATATTCCGCCTGGGAACCCTGCAGCCATATGGTATCAATGTGGACTTCACCAGTTTCAAAATCTCCCCTTCCCCTACTGCATCCCTCAACCAGCCCAGTTCGTCCCCTCCCCCCACTGCACCACACAACCAGCCCAGCTCTTCCCCCCCACCCACTGCATCCCAAAACCAGTCCAACCTGTCTCTGCCTCCCTAACCGGTTCTTCCTCTCACCCATCCCTTCCTCCCACCCCAAGCCGCACCCCCCGCTACCTACTAACCTCATCCCACCTCCTTGACCTGTCCGTCTTCCCTGGACTGACCTATCCCCTCCCTACCTCCCCACCTACACTCTCTCCACCTATCTTCTTTACTCTCCATCTTCGGTCCGCCTCCCCCTCTCTCCCTATTTATTCCAGTTCCCTCCCCCCATCCCCCTCTCTGATGAAGGGTCTAGGCCCGAAACGTCAGCTTTTGTGCTCCTGAGATGCTGCTTGGCCTGCTGTGTTCATCCAGCCTCACATTTTATTATCTTGGAATCTCCAGCATCTGCAGTTCCCATTATCTCTGATACTATTCCTGGTTTACCCCATATCCTTTGATTCATATATCCCAAGTATTATATCTGACTCCTCTTGAAATCATCGATAATAAAGTGTGGAGCTAGAGGGACACAGCAGGCCAGGCAGCATCAGAGGAGCAGGAAAACTGACGTTTCCAGTCGGGACGCTTCTTCAGAAAATGAAGAAGGATCCCGACCTGAAACATCAGCTTTCCTACTCCTCTGATGCTCCCTGGCCTGCAGCGTTCCTCGAGCCCCATGTTTTGTTATCTCAGACTCCAGCATCCGCATTTCTTACTATCTCCTCTTGAAATCATAATGTTTTGGCCGCAACTGCTTTCTGAGATGGTGTATTCCACAGACTCATCGCCTTCTGGGTGAAGAAATTTCTTCATCTTCAGTTATTAATGGTTTACAGTGTTCCTTGGACTGTGGCCCCTGGCTTTGGCTCTGGATTCCTCCATCATTGGCAACATCCTCCCTGCATCTATCCTGTCAAATCTTGTTAGAATTTTATAGGTATCTATGAGACTTCCTTCACCCCCACTTCATTCTTCTGATCCCTAATGAGTATAATCCTAATCAATTCAACTCCTTGTCATACATCAGTCCCACCATCCCAGGAATCAGTCTGGTAAACTTTCACTGTACTCCCTCTAAAGCAAGAATATCCTTTCTCAGATAACTATACCAAAATTGCATGCAGTATTCCAGCTGTGGTCTCACTAAGTCCCTATATAATTGCTACAAGACATCCCTGCCCCATACTCGAATCATTCTTCTACGAAGACCAGTGTGTGATTTGTCATCTTTACTGCCTGTTGCAACTGCATGCTCACCTTCAGCAACTGGTGTACAAGGTCACTCGGGCCTCGTTGCACATTCCCCTATCTTATTTTATAACCAATCAGATGATAATCTGCTCTGCTGTTTTTGCTAACAAACCGGATAACCTCCCACTTATCCACTTTATGCTTCATCTGCCCATTATCTCAGCTTGTTCAAATCACACTGAAACATTTCTGCATCTTCCTCACAGTTCACCCTCCCACCCAGATTTATGTCTTCTGCAAATTTGGTGATATTATTTAGCTCCTCCATCTAAGCCATGAATATATATTGAGAGTAGTTGTGGCCCTAGCGCTGATTTCTTCCAAATTGACTGCCCCCGAAAAAGACTGATTTATTCCCAATTTGTTACCTGTCTGCCAACCAATTCACTATCCATCTCAATAGACTAATCTAATCCCATGCTCTTTAGTTTTACACACTAAGCTCTTACTTGCAACTTTGTTGAAAACTTTCTGAAAGTCCAATAAACCACATCCACTGGCTCCCCTTCATCAACTCTGAGTTAAATCCTCAAAATATTCTAATAGATTTGTCAACCATGACTTCCCGTTTGCAAATCCATGCTGACTCTGTCTGATCCTGCCACTGTTTTCCAACTGCTCAGTTATTAAATCTTTTATAATGGCCTCTAGCATTTTACCACTACTAATGTCAGGCCAACTGGTCGATAACGACTGGCTTTTCTCCCTGTCTCCCGTCTTAAACAGAAGGGTTACCCTAGCTACCCTTCAATCTGTAGGAACTGTTCCAGACTCTCTGGGATCTTCGAAGATGGCCACTAACGCATCCACTATTTCTATGGCACTTTTTGTTGGGTACTGTGGATGTAGAATTGCCTTCTGTTTGCTTCCCTTCTTCCTTTCCATTCCTTCCCTTTCTTTCTTCCCCTTTGATTCTTCCTCTTAAATTCTTTCCTACTGACTGAGGAAAATGAATAGAAACCAATTTTCTTTGAGATGGAGAGATGCATATAACCAAATCCACCAGAAGCCTAAGAATGTGCTTTGAATATTAAAATGTAGTGGCTTTGAAGGAAAGGAAACTACAAATTATTAATGAAAGAGGATTTTGCCTGGGATGTGCACTATATTTTTAGGGAAGGCTAGAGTCAATGGTGAAGACAGGAAATCTACCAAACTCGCATGAAGCTCACTTTGTCTTTTTTTTGTTCCTAGGGTCCAATGTTGCTTCAAGCTATCCAGTTTTAAATTTTCTTCTTTACGTTCCTGAGTATTCTCATTCTCCACTGTATATCCGTGACCGGGATGGGTCTCCCATTGAATCAAACGCTTTCCACAGCTCCCGTTGGGGAGGAATCATGGTAATGACAGAATATCCTTGAAAGAAAAATATTCTAGTGTCTGTCAAGTTGTATTCCAACCAGTGTTTCACAAATATTCTGAAACGTGATAACTGTTCTTATGTAGCATATTGCAGCACGTATCGTGCACACAAGTTCCTACCATATGGTAAGGAGGCGAGTAAACAGTTTGTTTTATAGTGGTTAACTTAGAGAGAAATATTGGTTAGGATATCAAAAAAAACTGTCCTGGGGCATTGACTGACTGTTTTGAAGATTAAGTGAATGTTAGATAGGCCTGAGTCAAGTGTTAGATTGGATGGATGGCATTGCTAACACACGGTGTGAGTATCACTCTAGATTATAAATTCACATCCCTGTTTTCAAAGTAGTTTGGCAGTTTTAGTTACTTAGCTCTGAAGCACAGTGGGTTAGAGAACTGCAAAATTTATGAAAAAACACAGCAGAAAATGCTAAAATGAAACGGGAAGCCAAAAATTGTGTAAAATCCTTCAGTCAATTTGGGAGGAAAATTCCTCTGATTTGTGGGGTTATGCAATAGTGTCAGCATATTGCCGTTGTGAAGTGCGAACTTATCTGCTTTCTGTACCCAGGGATATTGGTTGCAGCCAGATAATCGTCTAGTTTCTGTTTGAACTGTTACTGTAAGTCCAGAGTCAGCAGTCATCCTGGCCTCTATTCAAGGGAAAACCCTAAAATGTACTGTAATGTATCCAAACAGAGAGCTTAAAACCTCTCATGGTCCCTAACCTGTCACGCTGAAGGCATCTGTCTGCGCAGATGTATTTAGCCCATCGAATTAAATCACTCCTAAGTTTATGTCTGTAAGCCCTTTGAAGCTAGGGATCAGTTTAGTTGATCAGTGTCAAATATTTTCTAAAGCCAATATCACCTAATAACTGCCCTTTAATCTTTACCTGTGGAAAATGGCAAGTTAGAGATGAACTGAAAATGTTCATTTTTCGTCAGCATTTGCTGTAACCTGTGGTTATTCAACTAATAAGTTGGAGACTTGCAGCTGTGAACCAACTGCTTTATATACCTCCTGCAAGCAAGTGAAAGTGCCTGAAGAAGGAATAAGAAGGAGCAACAAATCCTGACAAGCCAAAATTTTGATGGTATTAGGCAAGAACTTTCAAAAGTTGATTGAGCGAGGATGTTTGAAGATAAAGGGACGGCTGCAAAATAGGAAGCCTTCAGAAATGAGATGACAAGAGTCCAGGGATAGCATGTTCCTGTGAGGGTGAAGGGCAAGGCCAGTAGGAAATGCTGGATGACTCCTGCATGATGTATGAGGTGAGGGACGCCATTAGTGTCCCATCCAAATACGTCTGCAGGAAGTGCACCCAACTCTTGCTCCTCCAAGACCGTGTTAGGGAACTGGAGCGGGTGCTGGATGAACTTTGGATCATTCGGGAGGCAGAGTCAGTGATAGACAAGAGTTACAGGGGAGTAGTTACTCCTAAGCGTGAAGAAAGCTCGGTAACAGTTAGAAAGGGGAAAAAGCAGTCAGTGCAGGGATCCCCTGTGATCGTTCCCCTGAAAAACAAGTATACCGTTTTGGATACAGTTCGGGGGGACGACTTAGCAGGGGCATGCAGTAGGGTGCAGGTCTCTGGCACAGAATCTGTCCCTCTTGCACAGAAGGGAAGGGGGGATAGGAAGGGAGTGATGGTCATTGGACACTCAATAGTTAGAGGGACTGATAGAAGGTTTGCTGGGAACGAAAGAGACTCACGGTTGGTGTGTTGCCTCCCAGGTGCCAGGGTCCGTGATGTCTCGGATCGTGTCTTTGGGGTCCTGAAGGGAGAGGGTGACGAGCCCCAAGTCATAGTCCACATAGGCACCAACGACATAGATAGAAAGAGGGATAGGGATGTCAGGCAGGATTTCAGGGAGCTAGGGTGGAAGCTGAGAGCTAGAACAAACAGAGTGGTTATCTCTGGTTTGTTACCCGTGCCACGTGATAGTGAGGCAAAGAGCAGGGAGAGATTTCAGCTGAACACATGGCTGCAGGGATGGTGCAGGAGGGAGGGCTTCAGGTACATGGACAATTGGGGCTCATTCTGGGGAAGGTGGGACCTCTACAAACAGGACGGTCTCCACTTGAACCAGAGGGGCACTAATATCCTGGGTGGGAAATTTGCTAATGCTATTTGGGTGGATTTAAACTAGCTCAGAAGGGGGATGGAAACTGAGGTGTAGTCCTAGTACACAGGAGGATGAGAGTAGGGAGGACATGGACAGGACCTCTCTGTCACAGGAGTGTGCTGGCAGACAGCAAGCTGGGTTGAAGTGTGTCGACTTTAATGCCGGGAGTATCCGGAATAAGGTAGGTGAGCTTGCAGCTTGGATAGGTACCTGGGACTTCGATGTTGTGACCATTTCAGAGACATGGATAGAGCAGGGTCAGGAATGGATGTTGCAGGTTCCAGGGTTTAGATCTTTCATTAAGGTCAGGGAAGGTGGTAAAAGAGGGGGAGGTGTGGCTTTGTTAGTCAAGAACAGTATAACGGCGGCTGAAAGAAGTTTTGATGAGGACTTGTCTACTGAGGTTGCCAAGGAAGGTTTGTCGACTGAGTCAGTTTGGGTGGAAGTTAGGAACAGCAAGGGAGCAGTCACCTCATTGGGGGTTTTCTACAGACCCCCAAATAGCAGTTGGGAGATCAAAGAACTCATTGGCCGGCAGATTGTTGAAAAGTGCAAACGTATCAGGGTTGTTGTTATGGGTGACTTCAACTTTCCCAACATAGATTGGAACCTCCTTAGTGCAGATGGTTTGGATGGAACCGTTTTTGTCAGGTGTGTTCAGGAGGGATTCCTTACTCAGTATGTGGACAGGCGACGAGGGGGGAGGCCATTTTGGATTTGGTGCTCGGCGATGAGCCAGGACAGGTGTCAGATGTCACCGTGGGAGAACAGTTTGGCGACAGTGACCACAACAGCCTCACATTTACCATAGCCATGGAAAGGGAAAGGAGCAGTTACCAGGGGAAGATATTTAACTGGGGAAAAGGAAACTATGACGCTATCAGGCAGGAGTTGGGAAGTACAGATTGGGAGCAATTGTTCCACAGAAAGGGCACAACAGACATGTGGAGACTGTTTAAGGAGCAGTTGTTGCGAGTGATGCATAAATTTGTTCCTGTGAGACAGGTAAGAAGGGGTAGGACTAAGGAACCTTCGATGACGGGAACAGAGGTGCTTCTCGTCAAAAAGAAAAAGGCAGCTTACGTAAGGCGGAGGAAGCAAGGGTCTAGCACAGCTTTAGAGGATTACAGGCTTTCTCGGAAGGAGCTCAAAAGTGGACTGAGGAGGGCCAGGAGGCGGCACGAAAAAGGCTTGGCAGGAAGGATTAGGGAGAACCCGAAGGCATTTTACTCATACGTGAGGAATAAGAGAATGATCAGGGAGAAGGTAGGGCCGATCAGGGATAGCGTAGGGAACTTGTGCGTCGAGTCTGAGCAGATAGGGGAAGCCCTAAATGAGTTTCTTGTTTTGGTTTTCACTAAGGAAAGGGACCTTGTTGTGAATGAGAACTTTGAGGAGCAGGAAAACAGGCTTGAACAGCTCGAGATTGAGGAAGTTGATGTGCTGGAAATTTTAGCGAACGTTAAGATTAATAAGTCCCCAGGGCCAGACCAGATTTATCCTAGGTTGCTCGGGAAGCGAGAAAAGAGGTCGCTAAGCCACTGGCGAAGATCTTTGCTTCCTCACTCTCCCCTGGAGTCGTACCGGAAGATTGGAGGGAGGCAAATGTTGTTCCTCTTTTCAGGAAAGGGAATAGGGAAATCCCTGGAAATTACAGACCAGTCAGTCTTACGTCTGTGGTCAGCAAGGTTTTGGAAAGAATTCTGATTGGATTTATGACTATTTGGAAAAGCATAGCGTGATTAAAGGGAGTCAGCATGGCGTTGTGAGGGGCAGGTCATGCCTCACAAATCTTACTGAGTTCTTTGAGGAGGTCATGAGACAGGTTGACGAGGGTCGAGCAGTGGATGTGGTGTACATGGACTTCAGCAAGGCATTTGATAAGGTTCCCCACGGCAGGCTCATTCATAAAGTCAGGAGGTATGGGATACAGGGTGATTTGGCTGTCTGGATTCAGAATTGGTTGGCTGACAGGAGGCAGAGAGTGGTTGTAGATGGTAAGTATTCTGCATGGACAGTGCTGAGTGGTGTCCCGTAGGGCTCTGCTCTTCGTAGTTTTTATAAATGACTTAGATGAGGAGGTTGAGGGGTGGTTAGTATGTTTGCTGATCTTACAAAGGTTGGAGGTGCCATTGATAGTATCGAGGGCTATTGCAGGCTTCAGCGAGACATTGACAGAATGCAGTGCTGGGCTGAGAAATGGCAGATGGAGTTCAACCTGGATAAATGCGAAGTGATGCATTTTGGAAGGTCGAGCTTAAATGCTGAATATAAGATTAAAGGCAGGATTCTCGGCAGGGTGGAGGAACAGCGGGATCTTGATGTTCAAGCGCATAGTTCCCTGAAAGTTGCCACCCAGGTGGATAAGGTTGTTAAGAAAGCATATGGTGTTTTGGCTTTCATTAACAGGGGGATCGAGTTTAAGAGCCACGAGGTTATACTGCAGCTCTACCAAACCCTGGTGAGACCACACTTGGAATATTGTGTCCAGTTCTGGTTGCCCTATTATAGGAAAGATGTGGAGGCTTTGGAGAGGGTGCAAAGGAGGTTTACCAGGATGCTGCCTGGACTGGAGGGCTTGTCTAATGAGGAGAGGTTGACTGAGCTCGAACTTTTCTCTCTGGAGAGAAGGAGGAAGAGACGTGACCTGATCGAGGTGTACAAGGTAATGAGAAGTATGGACAGAGTCGATAGCCAGAGACTTTTCCCCAGGGCAGGATTGACTGCCACGAGGGGTCGTAGTTTTAAGGTGTTAGGAGGAAGGTATAGAGAAGACGTCAGAGGGAGGTTCTTTACCCAGAGAGTTGTGAGCGCATGGAATAGTTTGCCAGTTGTAGTCGTGGAAGCAGAGTCATTAGTGACATTTAAGCGACTGCTGGACATGCACATGAGGTGAATTGAGGGGAACGTAGGTTAGGTTATTTTATTTTTGGATTAAGATTATTCCATGGTGCAACATTGTGGGCCAAAGGCCGTGTACTGTGCTGTACTTTTCTATGTAACTAGAGAAATTGAGGTTTTGGTCAAGAAAAAGAACAAAGCATATATTAGGTATAGACGGCAGAGATCAAATGAATCCTTAGAAGAGAATAAAGCCAAAAGTCAGGAGAAGTATACTTGAGGGATATCAGCAGGGCAAAAAGAGAACATGATATAGTTTTGGCAAATAGGGTTAAGGAGAATTCAAAGGGATTTTATAAATGCATTAAGGACAAAAGAGAGAGCGGGGCTCCTTAAAGATCAGCAAGGCCGCCTATGTGTGGAACCGCAGGAGATGGAGGAGGTACTAAATGAGTATTTTGCATCAGTGTTTACTGTTGGAGAAGGATGTGGAAGATATAAAATATGGGGAAATAAATAGTGACATCTTGAAAAATGTCCGCATTACAGAGGAGGTGGTGCGGGGTGACTTAAAGTGTATAAGGGTGGATAAATCGCAGGACCTGATCAGGTCTACCCTAGAACTCTGTGGGAGGCTATGGAAGTGATTGCTGGGCCTTTTCTGATATACTTGTATCATTGATAGCCACAGATGAGTGCCGGAAGGCTGGAGGTTGGCTAATGTCGTGTCACTATTTAAGAAAGGTGACAAGGAAAAACAGAGAACTATAGACTCGTGAGCCTGACATTGGTGGAATTGCAAATTGTTGGGATCCTGAGGGACAGGAATTATATATATTTGGAAAGTAAAGACTCATTAGGGATGGTCACCATGGCTTTGTGAATGGGAAATCATGTCTTACTAACTTGATGGAGTTTTTTTGAAGTAATGAAGAGTATTGATGAGGGCAGAGCAGTGGATGTGATCCATATAGACTTCAGTAAGGTGTTCATCAAGGTTCCTTATGGTAAACTCATTCGCAAGATTAGATCACATGGAATACAGTGTGAGCTAGCCATTTGGATACAGAACTGGCTCGAAGGAAGAATACAGAGGGTGGTGGAGGAGGATTGCATTTTCAGACTGGACGCCTGTGACCAGTGGTGTGTCTCAAGGATTAGTGCTGGGTTCGCTGCTTTTCATAATTTTTTTGAACGATTTGGATGTGAACATGGGAGGCATGGTTAGTAAGTTTGCAGATGACACCAAAAGTGGAGGTGTAATGGATTTCCAAAGAAGTTTATGTCAGAGTACAGCGGGATCTTGATCAGATGGGCCAATGGGCCAAGGACTGGCAGATTGAGTTTAATTTAGATAAATGTGAGGTGCTGTATTTTGGGAAGACTTATATACTTAATGGAAAGGTCCTGGTGAGTGTTACTGAACAAAGAGATCTTGGAGCGTAGATTCATAGTTGCTTGAAAGTGGGGTTGCAGGTAGATAGGACAGTGAAGAAAGCTTTTAGTATCCTTGCTTTTATTGGTCAGTGCATTGAGTATGGGAGTTGGGATGTCATGTTGCTGCTGTACAGGACATTGGTTCGGCCACTTTTGAAGTACTACATGTTGTAAAACTTGAAAGAGTTCTGAAAAGATTTACAAGGATGTTGCCAGGGTTGGAGGATTTGAGCTGTAGGGAGAGGCTGAATAGACCCTTTTCCCTGGACCATTGGAGGCTGAGGGGTGACCTTACTGAGGTTTACTAAATTGTGAGGGCATAGATAGTGTAGGCAGCCAAGGTCTTTTCCTTGGGTTGGGAGAGTCCAAAACTGGAAGGCAGAGGTTTAAGTTGAGCAGTAAGATTTAAAAGGGACCTAAGAAGCAACTTTTTCACCCAGACGGAGGTCCGTAAATTGGCTAAGTTGCCAGCAGAAGTGGTGGAGCCTGATACAATTACAACATTTAAAAGACATCTGGATGGGTACATGAATAGAAGTGTTTAGAGGTAAATGGGCCAAATGCTGGCAAATGGGATTACATTTATCTAGGATATCTGGTCAGCTTGGACGAATTGGACTGAAGGGTCTGTTACTGTGCTGTATGTTTCTCTGACTGTCTGCCATCTAGAGGATCATCTCTGTGACCCCGTGACCAGAGACCATTGAACTGACTTCCCATTCGCCCATAACACCTATATTTCTTGTCTGTGTCTGTGTGCATATATTTGTAGGGGAAAGTTTAATCAGGGGGATTGAGCTTTAACTAAGTAGTGTTAATCACTGACAGTTCATAATTGTTTACCTGTAGTTAGAATCTGTTAATTTGTTATAAATAGTCATTCTTGCTGGGCATTGAATCCTTGTCTGTGCTTTCTTCAACCTGGGTCTAAAAGACAGGTAATTTGAGGAACTCTGTGTATTTTTATAAAATCTTTCATTTTTGTGAGGCGCCTGGAAATAGCCTGGCTTGATTTCCAGCACTCTACTTCAGGGAGGCATGACAACAGCATGAGAGGGAAATCATTTTTTTGAATGGCAGTTCAAGGTAATATTTTCAGTGTTTTAGCGAAGTATTAAGGGACGCTCTGAGTAATGTAGTTTCAGAGTAAATGATAAATTTTGGAATGTAGTTTGGAAATCTGTCTGAGAGGAAATGATTGATGTTTCCTTAAGTTTATACTCCACCTTCTCTTCTCACCCATGTTTCTTTCTAACACAGAGACAATAGGAACTGCAATCTACGTAAGAAAGTGCTTGATATTTGAATCCCACTACATTCAGAATGATCACAAAAGTTAAAGATTTAATCATATTCCTCAATGTCACCGATTTACCAGTCTGATTAACTCGGGTTAATAGAAAACAGTGTCCAGACTCCTGTACCTAAAGGCACGACCGTTTGTTACAGTTCTGACCACGAGCAAACAAATATGACTGTTTAAAACTAATTAATTCTCTAATTTAAATTCTGTTCCTTCTTAAACCCCTGCACACATATGCAAATTTATTTGGACAAAGGAAACAACACAGAGGTTACAAAAGGAGAAAAAATATTAGGGGAACACAGTTCAATAGCACCAGCCCACAGCATTCAATGAAATGTCTTTTGCTCTTCCCAAGTTCTTCTGATTCTCCAGTTTTCTTTCAAAGCCCTTTTACGGTTCTTATTGCTGACACAGGATAATTAGCACACTATTTGTTCAGATATTAAAGATGGCAGCTTATAGGCTAATGGTGAGTGAAAGTAGCTGGCTCCCTTCCAATTTTTTTGTTGCTTGTGCACATAGTGAGTGCTATGCTGTCCTTTTAGAGTCTTCAACTTTTCTCTCCCTGCATAGGCTATCCATCTACCTGGGGTGAATGAGAGAGTAGTTGCCACTGAATGCTTCTGACCTATATAATTAATCTTGAGTGAAAAACCTATCAACAGACAGTATCTGGCCAAAACTGTCCTTAGCACATGTGTGCACAAAAAGAGACATAGGCATAGACACACACGCCTGATGAATCCAGCGATCCTTCCCCACAGCTTGACCAAGGCAATATTGTTAGTGCCACCCACAATGGAACATAGGAAAATAGGGTTGGGAGTAGGCCATTCACCCCCTTCATCCTGTGCCACCATTCAATGAGATCATTGCTGACCTATGCCGAGAATGAATTCCAGCAATTTGTTTTAAAGTGCAGCATCATCATAGAGAAGGCATCACTAAGAATTGTGTTGGGGGAGTGGGGAAGCTTCATAGATGTTAGTTGGTCTACAGTCCCGGTTGTTCATCCAACAAGTCTTAATGTCAACAGATTATTTGACCTTGAAAGTCATCACAACCAAGGCCCAATTTTGTTCTGTTCTGTCTTGTCCACAACAATATGCTTGTCAGCTGACATCAGTAAGTATTTAATAGAAACCCTGGCTGATTCCCACTTGCCTGTAGCCTGGAACTGCGATAACCAGTCTTCCCCACCTCTTTATTGCAGTTTAGGATGGATCCTGGGAATTTCTGGTGTGTAGTTGCCTGTTTTGCTAACTGCCCCATTTGTGGACTTCTGCCAATATTCTCTGAGAAATTGATTGCAGACTGCCCTGTGAGTTTTTTGCTTTAAGTCACAAAGGTATGAGAGTGGGCCATTCAGCTTGTTGAGCTTGTTTCACTATTTAATTAGAAAATGTTTGATCATCATTGACCAGGCCAATTTCCCATATCATTTCCATTACCATTGATGTCATTAGTCTTCATAAATCTAGTAACTTCTATTTAGAAAATACTTAATGATTTTACTTCCACAGTACACTGGGTAGAGAATTCCAAAGATTGTGACCGTCCTCTGAGTAAGGAAATTCCTCCACATCTGAAATCAAAATGGCCAGTCCCTTATTTTGAGTAAATATCTCCTGGTTATGTACTCACCAGCCAGCAGTAACATTCTATTGATATCCACCTTGTCATGCCTTGGTAGAACTTTGTAACTTTCAAAAGGATCTCTCTCTCTCCTTCTTCAAAACTCTGAATAATGTAGACTTGGTTTTCTTAGTCTCTGTTCCTAAGACAATGCTAGGGATTAATTTGGTGACTTCTGATGCACTTCCTCTGCGGAAAGGATCTTTCCTTAGGTCAGGAGACCAAAATTGGAGTACTGCATGTGCGATCTCAGCAAGACATCTTCACTTTGGTATTCAAACCCATGTGTGATGAATGTGTTGTTTGCCTCCTTAATTGGTTGCTGTGCCTGCATGTTGGCTTTCAGTGAGTATGAATAAGGGCATTGAAGTCTTGGTTCCTCTGAAGCCTCCTTATGTAATAATTTACATTTTCACCTAGTTTTGTGTCATCAATAAGTTTGGAATTTTACCTTTAGCCCCCAAATTCTTACCATTTGTGTAGACTGCGAACAACACTGACCTTTGCGGTACCCCATTAGTAATAGCCCCCATGTTCTAGTCTTATTTGCTAACCTCCCCAGTGTCTTTTCAAAAGCCTTCTGAAAATCAAATTACATCACATCAACTAGTTCTCCTTTATCTGTGCTGAAATAAAATCCACAAACACCTCGAAGTGTGTAAACATGATTTCCTTCTCAAATCCACGTGGACTGTGCCCAATCATATCAATATTTTCTGTGTCAATTTATCACATCCTTTATAATAAATTTTTATTCATTCATGGTATGAGTTTGCCACAGGCCAGGTCAGTGTTCATTGCCCATCCCTAATTGCCCAGTTAAGTTTCAACCACATTGCTGTCATCTGGAGTCACATGTAAACCAGACCAGGTAAGAGCAACAGATTCCTTCCCTAAAAGACAATAGTGAACATGATGAGTTTTTCCTGACAATCAGCAATGGTTTCATGGTCATTGTTGGGTTGTAAATTCCAAATATTTGTCACATTCAAATTCCACCATCTGCCATAGCAGGATTCAAACCTAGGTCCCCAGAACATTACCAGAATAGCTGGATTAATAGTCCCGTGATCATACCACTAGGCCATCACCTTCTCTGAAGCCCATACGTGTGCAGTTCTCCATTCCACTCCCACCATCTCCTGACTTAAATAGTGGGTTACATTTGCTACTTATCCAGTCTGCCGGAGCCTTTTGATGTTGAATGAGTTAGCTGTTCACGTAGCTTTCGTTGCAATCGTTATCCTTTAAAGAGTTGCTATCATTCGAAGCTATCTCTTTCCTGCAGCATTCTTGGCATTGGTACCCAGGACATCAACGTGAAGGTGTGGCAATGTGTAATATGCAAGACTGTGCCTCCAAAGGAATGCATTAGTCTCAAGGAGTTCACTGCAGCCCTAATTTTATAGACATCAGCCTCAAGGTGACATCCATAGCGACATCTGTTGCCCGTCATTCTAGCAACAGTATCCATAGCAACATAGCTTCTCAACCACTCCTTGGTGCTTGGCTCTGTGCATCACTACTGAAAATAGCATGATATTTAATTTCCTGTTTTCCTAAAGAGGATTTCCATGTAGGCAGATTTCATAAGTCTGTGGTGATTTATTGTGTCCAGTATTCGCTGTAACATACTGAACATGACTGGATTTATAACAGTAGTTTTACAGAGTTCATACTGATATCACGAATGACAAAACATTCTATTTTATTTCCAAAAAAAATGCAAGGAATCAATTTACTGTTAACTCTTTGCCTAAATCTATTCTTTTCCATTGTGTTTTTGTGTCTGTATGTGTGTCATATTCCTTCTCTGGCTCTGTCTTACAGTGACCCTTGTTTTTCATCAATTATTACACTATTCAATTTTAATTTCAGCACAGTGAAAAGAATCCTTGCTTTGCTGAAAACAACACTCATTGCATTTTTTGTAGTCACAATCTGTCAAGACGTCAAAACTACAGTATCCCTTTGTGTTAACACAGGCATTTTTTTTCTTCACTTGATCATTGCGGACTACTCTAGTTCCTTAGAAATTAGCTCGAGCCTTACTTAGATAATCATGAAAAGCCTAGGGGATCAAACAGAAGACCATTGCTACTTTAATCCAGATTAAGCCTTTCTGAACTCCTTGACTGCGGAACTTGGAAGGACAACTGCAGGCTATTGTGGCTAAGCATACAAACCAGTCCTAGTACGATAAAGCAAAAATAATGCAAGTGATTATACGTACTGAGCTACACGGCCTTATTGGAAAAAAATTTGCGAAATCACTCCGGCGCTTGTAATTCTAGAAATTAGGTTTGAAATATGATTCCTGGTTAACCTAATGTGGTGGCTCGTTATTAATTTACCATGTAGCCTGTGAACCACCACAGCACTGTTGCCATAACATCAGAAAGTTTTACAAGGCTTCCAGAAACCTTTTGAAGATAAATCTGAAGCTAAGGAAATTAAACGTGTGTTTCTCCAACTTGATGGTTTGACATTCCATAATGTGTTACAAATTTTGAGGCTTCCTGTTTGTGCTGAACCTGCTTCCTATGTTGCAGCAACAGTGTTGCTATCATTGCTTGATTGCCAGTTTTACCTTGTATTTCATGCTGTAAAAACATTTAAAAATGATGAGCAGGGAAAGGCACCCTATTGCATCAAGCTTGTCCCCCATTCCTGATGGTTGGAGCACTTTAACTAGACACTCTCCACCCCCACAACCACTTGCATCATACAGGCTCGAGGAAATGATATTCTCTGGAAAATTTCCCTCTAACACTCTCTCAACTGATTGAAATCACTCCAAGAGATTAGATGGATCAAGTGGAAGTTGGTGATGCAATGACACAGTGTCTTCACCACTGTATGGGAAATGTGTATTTCAAAGATACATGATTTTGAGAGGAAAAATAAAGGGACACCCCTTATTATCATACCATGTCCCCAGGTTCTGCTAATCTTTGATTAATGCTTCAACATTTCTACTGGCAGACAGAATGAAGCAGTTAATGCTCAATTCAGGCATGAATTAATTGCTGAGGTTTTGCTCCACATGGTTCAAACTGATCAGCAAAGACTTTAAGAGAAGAATTTTATTTATACTGTGCCTTTCATGATCTCAGAGCATCCCAAAGTACTTCACAGCTGGCTAAGTATACTTTTCAAAAAGTATCGTCAATGTTATCGGAGGTGTGATGGCTTGTTTGTGTGCAGTAAATTCCTGAGTAGCAGTATGAAATGGCCAGGTAATTTATTGAAGGGCTGTTATTTGAGGTTTAAATGTTGGCCGGAATAAGGCAATGAAGTTAGTGATAAGCAAATGAAGGAGTAACATTTATCAAAAATATGGTCTTGATATCTCCAGTGTTCACTGAAAGTTTTGATTGATTCGCCCCTTGATAGTGCACAGCAAGGTGATGTGATCTCAGCAAAACATGACAAACATACTTGCAGTACAGCATATTGTAGGAACTGCAGATGCTGGAGAATCTGAGATAACAATGTGTAGAGCTGGACGAACACAGCAGGCCAAGCAGCATCGGAGGAGCAGGAAAGCTGACGTTTTGGGCCTAGGTCTAGGCCCGAAACGTCAGCTTTCCTGCTCCTCTGATGCTGCTTGGTCTCCTGTGTTCGTCCAGCTCCACACCTTGTTATTGTAGTAGAGCATAGCAGATCATGGAGGAAGAATCCTTCAATTGGTCCATTTATCACCTGCATGCTATTATCAAATTAGCAGGCATTAATGTATGCAGTTTGTTTTCCTTTTCTGTGGTATATGAATAATGTAACCTTTCTTGCCTGCCCTGTCTCACTGGGAACACTCTTAACTCTGAATCAGAAGGCTTAGGTTCATATTCTTTTCTGAGACTTGAAGCTGAAATTCAGGAAGATACTTCCAGTGCTGCATTGTTAAAAATGCTGCCTTTCAGCTGAAATGTTAAGTCAAGGTGCCAGTGTACCCCTTTTGACGGACAGTTCAGTCAGGGACAGGCAATAAATCTGGCCTTGCCGGTGCTACTCGCATACCGCTAATGAGTTCAAAATAAAAGCCATAAAAGGTCCCATGGCACGTTGCTGAGAAAGTGGACAAACTGCGTGTTCAACCAAAATCACTACAGTAGATAGTGTGTTCATTATTTATTTGCTGTTTGTGAAAGCTTGTCTGCAAAATGGCTGCCATGTTTTCTACATTACAGTAGTAACTACATTTCGAAATTGTTTATGTAGGCTACATAAATGCAAGTTTTTTCAATCTGTATATATAGATTGAGTATATTAAGATTAAATGCTTTTACACATGCAGTTTAGGGTAAGTGATAATTCTGTTCTCAAGTTCCAAAGGGTTTCTGTTTCATTAATTTTTAACCTTATTTACTGATTAGATTTACAATGTGGATCACCAGCAACTGACCGAGACCCTGCTGCCAGTCTCAGTCAACGTAGACATGGCTCGAGTGATGGAGGTGTTTCTGACTCAGCTGCGGTAAGACATAAGAAAGAATTTTCATTTCCACAGCATCTTTCACCTTCTCAGATCACCCCAAAGCATTTTACCGCCAGTTAAGCACTTCTGAAGCATAGTCATTGTCATAATGCAAAAGATGGGGCAATGAAATTGTACCCAGCAAGCTCCAGAAACAGTAATGTGGTTATGAACAGGCAACCTGATTATAATTGGTTTGAGGAATATGTAGTGACCACAACTCTGTGGAGAACTCCCCTGTTCCTGTTGAATAATAGCCATGGAAGCCTTCGCTAGCACCTGAGAGGGTGCTAGTTTGGAGTGCCAGATTTTGTTTTTTGATTTTGCCAGTTTTGGAGTTGGACCCTACAGCCATTGATAGAATTTCAAGATTGCTACCAACTTAGCTACTGCATACCTGCGACCTTTAACCCAGGAGAAGATTGATGCTAATTGGTGTGGTGTTTATTACATTATTCATTTTGTAGGATGTGAGTGTCGTGAGCTGGCGAGCATCTATTGCTTGTCTTTACTTGAGAAGGTGGCGGTGAGCTGCCTGACCCACAATGCCATTAGGGAGGAAATTCAGGTGCTGTCTAAGAATCTTTGGTGAATTTCTGCAGTGCATCTTGTGGATGGCACTCTGCTGCTATTGAGTGTTGGTGGTGGAGGGAATGGGTGCTTGTGGATGTAGTGCCAATCGAGTGGACTGCATTGTCCTGGATAGTATCAAGCTCCTTGAGTGTTGTTGGCGTTGCACCCGTCCAGGCAAGTGGGGAGTATTACATCATACTGCCGACTTGTGCCTTACAGATGGTGGACAGTCTTTAGGGAGCTAGGCGATGAGTTACTTGCCACGGTATTCCAAGCCACTGACCTGCTCTTGTAGCCACTTTGTTTATGTGGTGAGTCCAATGAGTTCCTGATCAATGATAACACCAGACAACAAAGTGTGGAGCTGGATGAACACAGCAGGCCAAGCAGCATCTTAAGGGCACAAAAGCCGAAGTTTGGGGTCTACACTCTTCATTAGAAAAGGTTTTCTGATGAAGTGTCTAGACCCGAAACTTCAGCTTCAGTGCCCCAAGATGCTGCTTGGCCTGCTGTGTTCATCCAGCTCCACACTTTGTTACCTCAGATTCTCCAACATCTGCAGTTCCCATTATCTTTGATATAATGATAACCCCAGGTACGTTGGTAATGGGGAATTCAGTGATGGTAACACCTCTGAGTGTTGAGGGGTGGTGGTTAGATTGTCTGTTATTGGTGATGGTCATTTCCTGGCATTTGTGTGGCACAAATGTTACTTGCCACTTGTCAGCCCAAGCTTGGATATTGCCCAGATCTTATTACACTGAAGAACCCAGGTGTAGAATAGTTAGTCTGTTGCTGCCATCACTGTCTGGCAGACTGTCTACTTATCAGCCAAGTTCCTACGCCATCCATTTCAAAAATTAGGTAGTATGTTGCTGTTTTCTTGAGGAGTTAGTTGTGGAATTAAAATTTCAGCATTTTATTCTGCAAGCTTGATTTTAGTGTCTGTACCAGCTGAGGCCCACCATGAAGGCACCATCAACCTTGTCCCTCGCCTGAGGCATGGTGACCTTTGCAGTGGTGAGAATGCAAAGCTACCAGAGGGAGTGGTTGAAGTGAAGAGCTGATAATTTGAAGAGAAGCTGCATAAGCAATGTAGAAAGTGACTGAGTTCCTAGGGGTGCATAAATCCTGACCTAGACCATGGAGCTGAATGGCTTGTTTCTGAGCTAAACATTCTAATGTAAGGTGTAAAATTATACATTCAAAAAGGTGAAATTTGCTCATTATCCCATCAATTTAAGGGTGATGCACAAGTATTGAGCTGGACTGAGATGTTAAAATACAGGCTGGCATCCCTGACCCCATGATAACCAAGCATAGAATGGAAGCACTAGTCTTGCAGCAGGAGCTTTGGTTATGCAATCATCAGTGAGATCTGGGTTTAATTCTCATACACAGTTCTTTGAACTGCAGAGTTTCTGGTCCTGCTGTATGTATAATTTATTTGAATTGTTTGTGCATTCTCTCCATTTCTTTCCCCCTGTCCCCTCCTGACAGATTACTTTTGGGTATACAGAAAGTACAGCCCCCCCCTCAATCCCTTGTCCAAAGTCCTGGGAACATGATTGCTGCTGATTGGGAGGTTGACCGCCTGCTCTGGGTGAGAACAGTGGAAAATATTGCCACTGCAACAAATACACTGACCTCCCTAGCTCAGCTCCTCGATGAAATTGGAAACATCGTGATTAATGATAACATCGCATCTGAGGTGAGTGTGAGCCAATAGCTTTTCATTTGTCAGAGTTTTAGATGTTCCTCCTCCCTCTCGAGAATGCACAATCCATTTGCTGCACTGTAGTTCCACACGTTCATAGCATAGAATGATAGAAAACTTATATCACAGAAGGAAACTATCTGACTTTTATCGTCTGTGCCAGTCTACTCCAAGAACAATTGCTCTTGTCCCACTCCCCTAGCATTTCTCCTTAGTCCTGTACATCCTCTACCTTTTAAATAATTATCCAATTCCCCTTTGATAACAGCTATTGAATTTTTGATAGAAACAGGAGTTGATTTTTATTTTGGATGGCACAGTGGCTCAGGGGTTACACTGCTGCCTCATAATGCCAGGGACCTGAGTTCGATTCCACCTTCGGGTGACTGCCTGGAGTTTGTACATGCTCCCCATGTCAGCATATGTTTCCTCCAGGTGCTCCGGTTTCCTCCCACAGTCCAAAGATGTGCAGGTTAGGTGGATTGGCCATGCTAAATTGTGCCATAATATCCATGAATTTGCAGACTAAGTGGGTAAACCTTGGGAAATCTAGGATTATGGGGTTGTGGTAGGGGGTGAGTCTGGGTGGGATGCTCTTTGGAGGGTGATATATACTCGATGGGCGGAATGGCCTGCTTCCACATTGCAGGGATTCTATGAATGCCCAAAAGATACCGATCCCTTTTCAGCTGAGGAATCATAGTAATCCGAAGGGATGTGGGAGATGATGGTAGGGGACAAATGAGAGTAACTTTCCAAATTAGGAAATAAGTAATGAGGAACTTTGACAAAATAAATGAGGCAAACATAATTGCACTGGCAGAAACTGGTAACCAGTGGATAAAGACAATGTAATTTTCAAAAGAATCAGAGGAGAGAGGATTATTACAACTAGTTATTACAAACTGGAATACGCTGTTGGAAAGAGAGATTAAAACAGCTAGGTTCAATGGTAGCCAAAGGAGGAGGTATTGGACAAAGTATAAGGATGTGGGATTAATTGAACAGCTCTTTCAAAGAACTGGGACAAGGCAATGAATAGTTGAGCTTTGTGATGATGAGTAGGCTGTGTTTTCTCAAATTTTAATGCCTTTCTTTTTCCTCAGCAGGGTCGTCTAATTTAATTGTGTTTTTGTTCTTTAATCGAAGGCCCTCTCTCTATCTTTTCTTTCTGTCTTCACAGGTGTACAGTGCTCTGGCCTCTGTTCAACAATCACTTGAGGAGCTGGAGGCTGGGCGACTCTTGTCAGCTTTTAAGGCCAGCAAAGATGGCATCACTTCATCTGAGAAAGCTTTCTTTGATCCATCTCTCCTCCACCTACTGTACTTCCCAGATGATCAGAAGTTTGCCATTTACATCCCCTTATTTCTGCCAATGTGTGTCCCCATTTTGCTGTCCCTATTAAAGACCGCCAAGGACTTTAAATGGAAAAAGAAGGTGGATTGAGGAGGTGGTGAACTGGCAAGAACCAATTGATGGTTCCACGTGGACTTGAGATATCTCATTTGTGAACGGATATTATTAATAGGGCTCAAATATTTGTAAATATTTTGGATTTTGTTCAATTTAAATTATTGGAAGGTCTTGCCCTCCTTATTGATTGCATGACGAAATAGAGTTCTGCAGATACCTACAGCCTGAATACGTCAGCAAACATAGGAGTGATGGGTGATTGCGTTACGAAGCGAGCCTTGGACAATGTTGATGCCTCGGTTTTATGCACACCTTGATTTATTCTTCACCCTCTTTATCTTGCTATATATCTGTGGCTGTCTACTTTTACCACATGTATCACTTATCACTCTGCCATTTTGTGTCTCTCTTCGCACCATTGCAACATCCCCACCAGGCCGTCACCTCCCCTCGCTTGTAGTGTTTCAATCCACCTTTTTGCCCCTTTCTCTCCCCGCATCCATATCTACCCATATCTTCCTTGGTGTTCTGACATAAGCTGTTCAATTACCATGGGTTTTATCTTGTAAATGTTGTGTTCTATCTTGTAAGTGTGGTTTTGTGTTGCTGCATTTAATCAAGTCGCATCGTTAATGAATTCCTGCTTCATGATGTGTACAATAGTAGAATCTGAGCACAGTAAGGAGATATAATCTTCATCTAAAATAAAGAAACTATCTCAGGTAAAACATGTTATA
This sequence comes from Stegostoma tigrinum, assembly GCF_030684315.1. NCBI lineage: Eukaryota > Metazoa > Chordata > Chondrichthyes > Orectolobiformes > Stegostomatidae > Stegostoma > Stegostoma tigrinum. The sequence continues at coordinate 47,273,370 of NC_081380.1, forward strand.
AAGTGTGGTTATTGCAGATAAAATGCAGTTGATTACAATATTTACAAGTATTAAGATTTACAAAACAAAGCTTCTCTCTCTCTCTCTCTCTCTCTCTGTCTCGCTCTCTCTCTCTGTCTCGCGCTCTCTCTCTCTGTCTCTCGCTCTCTCTCTCTGTCTCGCGCTCTCTCTCTCTCTGTCTCTCGCTCTCTCTCTCTGTCTCGCGCTCTCTCTCTCTCTGTCTCTCGCTCTCTCTCTCTGTCTCGCTCTCTCTCTCTCTGTCTCTCGCTCTCTCTCTCTGTCTCGCGCGCTCTCTCCCTCTGTCTCGCGCGCTCTCTCCCTCTGTCTCGCGCGCTCTCTCCCTCTGTCTCGCGCGCTCTCTCCCTCTGTCTCGCGCGCTCTCTCCCTCTGTCTCGTGCTCTCTCTCCCTCTGTCTCGCGCTCTCTCTCCCTCTGTCTCGCGCGCTCTCTCCCTCTGTCTCGCGCGCTCTCTCCCTCTGTCTCGCGCGCTCTCTCCCTCTGTCTCGCGCGCTCTCTCCCTCTGTCTCGCGCGCTCTCTCCCTCTGTCTCGCGCGCTCTGTCTGTCTGTCCCCCTTGTACCCTGTCTCTGTCTCCAGAAGTAATGGCAGATCTGCTAAATATTTCCAGCACTTTGTTTATTTTTTTAAATTTACAGCATTTACAATATTTTGCTTTTAATTTAGTAACCCAGATAACCTCAGAGAGCTGGTTCTAAATTCACTTGACAAGCTGTGGAGTCAAAGTTTAAAAACAATAAAGGGACCAGTCTGTGTAGGCCAATTACTTTGGTTGCTTAGATTACTGAAAACTAGAAGTCATGATTGCAGGCTGAGGGCAGGTCTAGGTTGGATTCTTATTTTTCTAGGGAACAGTAATGTTGTGGAACAGAATGATGGCTCCTGATGCGAACACTAATTCACCGAATCCCTTGAAGCAAGAGCTAACCTGGTTCTGACTGGCGTGAAGATCACTTAATACAACAGGTATGTAACTGGCAAGATTAATCAGGCTGTACTGATATCTTGGACTAATTTTGATGTATCGAAGAGTTTTCCTAATTGACCCTGGTTTCTGTCTGTTTTACTGATTTCCCCCCCCCCAGGAGTCTATATGACTCTGGATGTTTGTGGAGTACCTGTATTGCGGTGCATAATGACTATATGGGACAGGTTGGATGGATCAGTGGGCCTTTTGTGTTTTTTGACTGTTTTTGTTTTATTTGGCACAGTTACCTGGTGCCGGTTGGAATGTTTGTAGAGGACTGCTTAAAGTTTTGAGTATGGGCGAGAGAATGAATAATTCTACCTCCAAATATTGTTCTCATTTCAGTGATTTTGCAAGGGTAAAGTGAGCTACTCAGACTGTAAAAATGAACACCGCAGTCTTTGCCAGCTTCTGTCCTAATATATTACAGACCATTCAATAATACTTCTGCACAGCAGCTCTCAAACACAAAGTTTTCACCTCCTCAAGGAGGAGGGCAGCCTGGGTCCACCATCAGCTCCACGTTTCAATCCAAGTCTCACATCATACTGTACTGACTTTGCTGTCCCTTTTTAATGTGACTGTTCACCTATTTTTGTAAATATTGTAATCCACTGCATTTTACCTGCAATAACTACACTCTGGAATATGTTTTACCCGTGAGAGTTTCTTTATTTTAGATGAAAGAGTAAACCTGTTAAACTCACTGTTCTTTAAGGTGGACACAAAAGATTCCTTGACATTCTTAGAAGATTAGTGATCTCCTCACTTATCCTTCCACCAAAATCAGTGAAATAAATTAGCTGGTTCCTGTCACGTTGTTAACGGTGTTGGAGCTTGCTGCATGCAGAATGGCTACTGTTTCTAAAATTACTGTAGTGATTGCACTTCACTATGATTTCTTTCACTTTGTGCTGTCCTGAGGGTGGTGAATACTGCTGTAGAAATACAAATCTTTTCTATGTGAAGCGCAGCAACATTACTGTTTTAAAAACTCAGTGCCTAATATAGCCAGAGGATGTGTTTTACCCTAGATTAAACCCCCTCCTGTACATACACAGGGGTAACTACTGCTTTGTGTAGTAGGCTCCTTCATTAGGATACTTTTTCAGAATCTCCTCTCTCATGTAAAACAATGATCTTTCACCAAGTCAATGTATCAATATTGCCACATAAATCTCATGCTGGCCAGCAGGGAACTCTTAAAAACATGCCACGAGAAGACCAGATGGTAGACTTTTCTGCATTAAATTCTGGATAAGGACAGACTCCATCAGGGAAAAAAATTATAGTAGACCACATTAATTTCCACTTCCAGTTGGAGTATCAGTTCTAGTTTTCTGACAAATGTATTTCTTTTCCGGAAACCTTGTGTGGGCATGTAGATGAAATTCTGTTTCCCTACTCCCCACAATGTTGTGACCTTCATCACGCACCACCCTGACACACTCATCCCATAGTACAGCGAATGATGAGTGACTGTATCAGGCATTAAGAGTTAACAAATGAGTGACATATTTTCTTCATTTCAAATAGACAGGACAAATCGTGGAAAACCTTGATTGTGCCATCCGCTGCCACTTTAAAAATGCAAGGATGGGTAGTGAAACCAGCTAAATTGTATTTGTAAGGAGCCAGCATGGACTTGATTAGCCAAATACAGCATTCTGTGCTGTGGTCATTCTGTGATTTTATTCAACTGCTCTGTTGAACAGTGTGGAACAAGTATGATGTTTGGGATTATTTGCCCTTGCAGTCCCCTATGACACTATAACTGGGATCTCAGGTCTTTATTTTACTGACGTGATCATCGTACATTTTAGTGAGAAATAAAAATTCCAAGGGGAAAATGCACCATCTGTGGTTTAGTAGGAAGATTAAAGACGGTATCAAACTGAAAATGGTGCAGATCCAAAGAATTGACATAATATATTTTAAAAAGCACAGATTGATTAAAAGGTTAATAAGGAGAGAAAAATTAGAATGAAGCAGAGTGGAGGGAGGAATGAGCGATCACTCCATCATTACCCAGAAGCCTAATTCACTTCTTTGCTGCTGATCCTTGGGAGTAGGCACCTTGTTCTGATTTTGACTAGGAGCTATGTTACCATGGCCAAAGACATTGGGTGAAAGTGCCATATTGTTATGAGTTGATGACAAATATCCTGGGTTCAATGTATAAGAACCAAATGCCACAGTATTGAGAGGGATACAAAAGTAGCCTCAGTTTCTGATCGGAGAAGGGGGTGTTTAGCTGAGCAATAACATATGGCAATCAGGTGAGAATTGATTTAGTTTAGGAATGATTATGGGTAAGGACACTTTGAACCGTGCCGTAGAATTTTTAATATCCACACAGGGCAGCAGTGTACCAGTTTGTCCAAACTGCATCTTACCTGACAACGCAGCACCTTCTCAGAACTGCATGAGTGCCAGACTACATTTAACACCAATAACATGATATAGCATCTTCTTATTCAGTCAATATAACCTGGACAACCAGCAGCTGAGTGAAACTGAGATCCCACAACCTGGATAATGTTTTAACACAAATGTTTCTATGAAAGCAGCTCTTCAGGATTGAGATGGATACATATTTTTTGATAGCAAAGCATATGAATAGATATTTGAACAAAGATAGATCATTTCTGATCATCAGTGATTGATAGAACAGGCTTGAGGGGCTGAATAACCTACTCCTAATTCTAACAACCAGGCTGTTAAACCAGATATTACCTTTTATATCTTAGACTTTTTCTAGTGCTTATTACCCAGATAAGCAAGACATGCTACATAACTACTCTCCGACCTGGCCTACACTGAAACATACAAATCTGACGTGAGTTATTCTGGTTGTTGTAATGAGAATAGTGTTGTTTTAAAGCGAGTGACAAATGTGCAAAGGTGGTATGAAGAAAAGCATTTCTACGTTGTAGTTGAGTATGAACTGGAATACGCTGCAGGAAGTAGCTATAGACTACAGAAAGGGTGGGTGGATTCAATCATAGCTTTCCAAAGGGAATTTGCTAAATGCCCAAAAGATGAAAATGTCAGTAGTTGGTATGTTCATCAGCCTGCTGAACTGTTCCATTCATTTATGTCTCGGATCTGTCTGAATTTTGATTGTTATCTTACCGTAATGATGTGGAGCCTGTCCATATCAAGATTGAATAGAGCTGAATAACTTTTTTGAGTTGTAGAAGTCTGTTTATTGTAATTCTTCCCATTCCATTATTATACTTTGGAAGAATGCAGCTCTCTCTGGACATTGCTTTTCAGGTGTCAGAACTGGTCTCTTGGATTACTCTGCTACTACAGATGTGCTGTATTTTTGACCTGCAGGATTTGAAAGATGTTTCCTCATTTTCATCAAACCAACTCCTGATGCACTTTAGCTATTTGGTCTGAGAAATGTTTGCTGTTTTCACTGATGATGTATTTAAATTAGTGCGTTTCTCAACACAATCTCCATAGAAGTGTGTGCCAGCATGAGCTTTTGACCAATTTTGTTGCAGCAAGCCGTTTTACTGAATTCAGCCATACTGAAGGATCTCTGATGGCTTTTGGTCAGCTGTACTGAGTTGGAACAATTTGCAAGTTGACTATTGCACTCATAGGTCTGTGATCAGTCTACCATTCTGTACATCCTGGCGATCTCTCTGACACACAGTGATACAGTTGATCATGTGTTTTGACCTTATCAACTTGTCTGAACATTGTGTTGTTAATACAGCGTATGTGCTGAGGACACTTTGCTCAGTATTGATGGGTTGCTGTTACATTTATCGCACTTAAACTTCTCGCAACTATCCCATCAAAATTACAGCACTCCATGAGACAACGCTTGCTGATGAGGATCACTAAAGGAAGATGGACATGTCTATACTTTTCTTCTGGAACAGGAAAGTGGAAATACAGGAAACCCTGTATCTCCCTGAACTCCTTTCCAGTTATTGCTGAATTTCACCACATAGGCATTGGTCTCCCAGGAGAATGAGCTTATTACTAACAGATGTAGACAGGACTGATCCAGATCCTCCAATTTATTGTGTCATGTTCTCAGGGCTGCTGAGATTTGGTGTATAGGTACTGATGATGGTCACTTGATATGTTTACTCCAGCGGGAAGTGCAGCTGCATGGGGTGCTTGTTGATTTTGAAGGAAGTGTGTAAGTGTCTTACATTGGGGATGACCTGATGATGAAACCTTCACCATCTATCCTTTTCTTGCTACTCACTTTCCTGTTCCAGAAGAAAAGTATAGACATGTCCGTCTTCTTTTAGTGATCCTCATCAGCAAGCGTTGTCTCATGGAGTGCTGTAATTTTGATGGGATAGTTGCAAGAAGTTTAAGTGCGATAACCAGGAGTTCTCCGTTCAGGCAGTATTGTGTCATCTGTCTAGTAGTTTGCAAATTCCAAGCTTCAGTGATAAATTGTTTTATTTTCTTTGATTTTGACATTATTCAACTGCTTTCTGGATGATCTGCCAGCTGCAGCAGACTGGCAAAATGTTGACAGGGTCGGCAATATTTCAGGTACATTTTCAAACCCCTTCCTCTCAAAGGGTGGACAGTACTGCCCAGTCACCCTGGATGCTGCCAGACTCTCTCATCCCAGGTATGCAGATTAAGTAACCTACAGTGTGGAATCAGGCCCTTCGGCCATGGTCCAAGAGCTGGATAGTAACAATGACCACTAGTGGTCATTGCCATCGGCCACTACACCATGAACCCGTTACTGCAGGGCTTCTGAAAAGACAACATGTTTGTACCAAAACCTTCGAGGGAATATTTAAAAATAAGCAGAGCTGTGGCACAAAAAGCAGTCCACTCCCTCGGGTACAGAAACCTGGTTTCAATGATACAGAGAACCGTTAAGACTGAAGACTTGCTGCTGTGGGTGACTGCTACATCTTTTGAGCATTTTCATGTTCTTTGTGCTGCACTTTGCTGGGCTGCCGCAATGACTGTTGAATCAGACAAGTGGTCTTTCTTACCTAGGTTTCTGGAACAGCCATTGTCTGTGAGAAACAGGCAACTCAGAAACTCGGTAATAAAATATGAGGCTGGATGAACACAGCAGGCCCAGCAGCCTCCCAGGAGCACAAGCTGACTGGTCCAAATTCATTCACACTGCACCAGTAACATCCGAGGGCATTCCCAGTGTGTTATCTGACAGAATTTGACACAGACGCAGGGGGAGCCAGACTGCCAGTCAGAGAAGCAGGTCTTAAACATCTTCAAGACAGCATAGGGGTTTAGTGAGGGCATGCTAGAGCTTGGGGCCTGGGAAGCTGACAGCACGGCCATCGGTGATGGAGTGATTAAAATTAGAGAGACCGGGATTGGAAGATCCTGGTATGTTCTTACAGGTTAGAGCTGGAGGAAGAAAGAGATGGAAATGAAAAGAGATTTGAGAACACAGATGTGGATTCAGTAGTCCAGGAATGAGATATCAGGTCCGACTGTATCTGTGGAGTGAGGGGCGGTTCACATCCAGTTTGACTCCTCTTCGAGATTAATGCTTCCTGTTCCAAATAAGAGTCACATTGAGATTGTATCAGTGAAAATGGGAATTGCAGATGCTGGAGAATCCAAGATAACACAATGTGCAGCTGGATGTGGTCATCCAGCTGCACACTTTGTCACATTGAGATTGGAAACGTTAACTCGATTTCTGTCCAGACCCTGCCAGTGTTTTTTTTTGTGTTTTCTTTTAAAATTTCAGAGCGTTAGCGACCTTCATCTTAAAATCTGAGGGTGTCTGGACCAGGAGCCAGAGTAGGTCAGCGAGCAGAGGGTGGTGATCAGCACTTGGTGCGACCGAAGTGAGATGCTGATGGCTGAGTTTTGGTTGAGGTGCAGTTTATACATGTAAGGCTGGAGACTGGCCTTTGCCATGTACAGTACGCAGGTGCTTTCTAGCACACACCGGCTAGTGCCCGGTAGTGGGAGCTCTGGTTTAAGAGAGACCGGGGGGCCCGAGATTAAGCTGTCAGAAATGCATGGTCTTACATCCTAATAGTTGCTATCCTCGCAACGCTCCGCCCTTTGTTTATTATATATTCAAAACTGCAGCCCATGCTGATATTTTAAAACATAAATGCAATAGAAACGTGTATCAACGAATTTACTGCTCAGGTATTGCGAACGGATTGTACCATTCCTTCAGAAAGGAGAGGGATTCGATGAGAGAGAACAGGGTAACACTGAGAGGTTTGGATGCTTGAGGGGTAAATCCCATCCCCCTCAGTTATTGATGTTGTGTAATTTTATGAATGGGCTGTTTGCGGGGGAGGAAGGAGTGAGGAAGAGTCTATTTGGAGTGGTGGGTGATTGTGTGTGTCCCTTGCGTGTGGGTGGTGCAGTCCGCACTGGATACATTGTAACGGTTTGATTTCCGCTCCAGGTAAAGAGCGGATCCTGCGGCGGCAGCACCAAGAGCTTCGGCTCCGGGCAGGGAGCCGGAGAGACATGAGCTTTTCTGGCACCAAAGCCCTGAGCAGCAACACCAAGAACCAGGACGCGGTCGGCATGAAGGTGAAGAAGGCGCCGCCGAGTGAAGGGCTTCCGGCCACCACCGAGGAGGAGCTGCTGAAGAAGGAGTGTGTGACCCCCGAGGACGTGCTGGGTCTGCAGAAGATCACCCAGAGTGAGTACAGCCTCTTAAAATGGACAGCTGAAAAAACACTGCCGCGGCAAGACCGAGAGCTGGAGGGAGGCAGGAATTGAGCTGCAAGTGTCCCCAAAGTCGGGGAGCCAGAGCTGGGGAAGAGGGGCTCAGAACCCCCTCAGTCCAGAGCCAGGCGCCCACAGAGGCAGGGGTACAGAGTTTCAGAGCTCAATACTCTCCTTAGCCAGGTACCGGTGTGGTGGAGAGTAGAGGCGGTCCTTCACGAGATTGTGTGTGGAAGGTGAGAGTAGGGATGTAGACACAGAGTATCTGAGGTTCTTCTGGTACCCAAAACCTTCAGAGGCTGAGACCTGATAGACGGTACAGGAGGTGGTGAGAACACACATTTCACAATTTGAAAGGGCAAGGATGGAGCCAATGGGTGGCATAAGCCTATTGGAAAGCCTGGATCCAGGCAAATGAAGCAGAGGCCAATGGGAAAGGTGAGTGTGTCAGGCAGAATTTACCTCCTTTAACTGCTTCTGGGCAATCAACTCAATTACTTGTTCACAGTGAGTGTCCACAGGGGCCAGCAGTATCCCAGCGGCTGAGCTGGGGGAGCTGCTCCCAAAACCAGTCACACTTTAAAACCGAGAGTGAGAGTAAGTCTCTCCCAATAAATGACATTTAACAAAAAGTGTTAGTTCCTACCCCCAACTGCCAGTTGGAACACTCTAAAGGAAGTTCAAACTGTCTGTACTGTGATGTCACCTAACAAGTATTATTTTTCAAATGTTACATTATTTTGTGATGGCTTCACCCGCGATGTAAGTTGCATTTTTCCTTGAAGAAATAGTTCCAGTACCTTGAGTAGATAAAGTTGCAACAAATTTCTTAAAAACGAGGCATCAGGTACCAACCCTGCCTTTGAGGAATGAAGAGGCATTACATACATTGGGAAAGCATGGTCATTGCCTTTCCATCCAATGATTGTATGAAGTTAGATACAAACCATAGGATTTGTGTCCAGTTCATCTTTTGTGCCAGATACATTGATAAAAACATAGAAGATAGGAGCAGGAGGAGGCCATTTGTCCCCTCGACCCTGCTCTGCCATTCTTCACAGTCTTGGCTGATCGTTCACCTCATTAGCCCGACCTGCTTTCTCCCCATAATCTCTGATCCCATTTGCCCAAGTGCTATATCTAGTCGCTTCTTGAATATATTCAGAGTTTTGGCATCAGTGACTTCCTGTGGTAATGAATTCCACAGGCTGTCCACTCTTTGGATGAGGAAATGCCTCCTCATTTCCTTGTACTGTGACCCCTGGTTCTGAACACACCCGCCACCAGGAACATCCTCCCTGCGCATCTACCTTGTCCTGCCCTGTTAGAATTTTGTAAGTCTCTGTGAGATCCCCCCTCATTCAGCTGAAAGCTAGTGAAAATATTCCCAACCTAGTCAATCTCTCCGCATACATCAGACTCGCCAGCCCCGGTATCAGCCTGGCAAACCTTTGCTGCACTCCCTCGAGAGCAAGAGTGTCTTTCGTCAGAAAAGGAGATCAAAACTGCATGGTTAATGATATGGTAATTATTTAGAAAAGTTTGGAAAAGCTGTATGCTTCATCTTTGCTAACACTGGGCCTGACCTTCTGATTTACAGCTTTGTTTTAATCCTTTGATTTTCGAGTTAAAGACTTTTTGATTTCTTTGTATAGATTCATGCATTAATTGTGTTTCTTTTTTCTGTTGTCAGCTGTGATTTGTAACTCAAGAACCCAGCAGAGAGCTCTTTAATCCTGATGTGGGTCTTTTGCCCTAAGCTTAGATACATGGCATGTAGTTGCTCACAAATGGTAAACCAGAGGCTCCCAATAACTAAATTTTAAATGGGAATATTCAGCTCTATTGCTTGGAATTTATTTATCGGAATCCATGTACTCCCACTTAGACTGATATTGTCCTGAACTGTGAGGGATTCTGTATTGGTGTGGTTCTGTAAGGGCTGTCAGTGCTGGATTCAGATTCTGCCCGAATCTCTCAGCTCGCAGCCATTCCAACCAAAATTAGAAAAGCAATGTTAGTTGATCCTGCCTGTTTTCCATCTCCTTGGTCGTTTGGTGGCTTCTGGAAACTGACATTCTCAGTAGTTCCCAAGAGTGCAGAGTCCCATCCCAAAACACTGCAGTTAATTGGAAACAGAGGTCCCAGACAGGAATTGCCATTCTCTATCACACTTTCCATTCAAAGAGCGTTTGTCAATTTTAATCAACCTGTTTGGACATGTTATGGTATATCCCTGGGCAAATGGTTCTTGAATCCAGAACTCCTGGCCGAGAGTAGAGACAGTACTACTGAGCCACAAGACTCTGTGAAAGAATTTTATCTTTGGGATTGAAGATAACGAGACAAACTAGTTTTTAAAAAAATCTGTTTTAGTGCAGGTGGAAACACCAGTTTGTAAGTGTTTTATTTCTGAATTCTGGACATAGATTAAAGAATGATATGGTCATTGGGTTGAGGGCAATACTTAGTGCTACAACACTAACTATGTGATGGCAATGTTTCACACCCGCTGACTTCAGAGACAATTTTCTTATAAATTATAAAAGGACAGAATACAGCACAGAGATGGGCCATTCAGCCTAAATGGTCCATGCTGCAGTTTGTGCTCCTCACACGCCTCCATCCACCAGATTTTACTCCCTGCTATCGATACATCATTCTGTCCATTTGTTCTTCATTTACTTAGATTTCCCCTTAAATGCATTAATACAATTCACCTCATCTCTATGTGGCCAGGCTGAACAACAGCCTGGTGCTGTCCATGTGTGACAGTTCATGCCATGGTTGGCAATGTTATTGGAATAACCTGAGAATCAGTTCAATGCCAATGTGACATTTTGAGATTTTGGTTGTAATTGGAAACATAAAGTCAGTAAAAGTGAGAATTAAACTTTTGGTTTGTTGCAAAAACCCAGCGGTTCATAACACCTTTTTAGGAAAGGAATCAGACCATGTTTATCTGGTCTAGTGTTAAATGTGCCTTCAATGGGATTGACTTCTCACTTGTAACAATCCACGCTGTCACCTTTTTTAAAGTCCTTAGCCACATCTCCCAAACTAGCAAGCAGTACATCCCGAGAATTGAAATTGAGGGTATGCTACATGTGAAATGGAAGAGACAGCAGAGGGAAATTGGCTGAGGAAATCGATACGTCACTGTCCTCCTCCCTTCAATGGATTGTTCATTATAGCCTAATAGACTCTCAAAGTCCACGATAAGAGGAATCAGGATTCCCCTGCCTAGTTATTATCTGGCCGTTTCTTTCCAGAAAGCAAGCTGATGCGGTCTCTGGCAGCTCACCCAGGTGATTGTGGTGTTGTGGAGAGAGACATCAAAGCAGACCGACAGTCCTATCCTCAGTTACTGCAGTTTGCTCAGTTACTTTTATCCTGCCTGGGGTGTTGACTGGCACTCGCTCTTCCCCACACTGAGGTCAGCTCAACAAAGGCCAGAAGTTAAATCTGGGGCTTTCTAGCTCCTCACAGCTGGGAGTGACACCAGGCCAGTGAGCTATTAGAAAGTGGCTTCCCTGTTTTGGCATAGTGGTAGTATCCCTGCCCCTGATCTGGGAGGCATGGGTTCAATTCCCACCTGCTCCAAGATGTGTAATAACATCTCTGAACAGGTTGATTAGGAAAATAGGTCAAATAAAAAATATTGAATTGAAGAGAGTTTTATGACAGTTGAAGCTTATATTGGTCATATAGTACAGTAAAATGTTAGCGTTTAGTACCCAGGAATTCTTAGCTGAACATGGATGCTCAGGATCAATGAGAGAACCTCCCAGCGGCATCTGCAAACTTTTATCTTCGCCATGCTTGTTAATTTTACTGCCTGGCTGCATCATGACGATGGGGAGAGGAGTCTGTTTGGGATAGAAAGTCATATCAAGTTAAACAGAGTCCCTCTGTCTGTGTAAGGGGCTACATTTAGATTAGATTAGATTAGATTAGATTAGATTCCCTACAGTGTGGAAACAGGCCCTTAGGCCCAACAAGTCCACACCGCCCCTTGAAGCATCCCACACACCCCCTGAACACTACGGGCAATTTAGCATGGCCGATTCACCTCGCCTGCACAGCTTTGGACTGTGGGAGGAAACCGCAGCACACGGAGGAAACCCACGCAGTTGAATCAGGGTAAAAGAAAACTGGGTAGAAATACTCATGAGCGACTCACTGAAGTGGCAAAAATAAACCTCCTTTCTTTGTTGAACTGGGAAGATTGAGCAGGTTTTGGGATGTGAGCAGAATGCAAACTAATCTGCAGCCGCAGCCAGAATACTAAAAGCATGCTGACTGCTGTTTAAAAACAAAGTAGACTTGCATTTGTATCTGTTTTTCTCATTTCCCAGGCAAGCAAAGTGTTATCTTAAAATGCAGTGACTTATTTGGTGAAAGACAGCAGCCATTTAGGCACAGCAGGATCCCAGAAACAGCAAAATAATGTTTCAATTCATAAAGTGGTGAGTGGGTGACAGGGCAACAGGAGAACAGCAGGAATAATAGTGAACTACTGGAAATCTGCAACAGCAATGCTGAAGAAACTCAGCGGGTCTGGCAGCGTATGTGGAGAGAGAAAAAGTTAACGATTCAAATCCAGTGCAGCTCTTCTGCAGAGAAAGTAGATCTGGAGTACTTTGAAAAGGCAATCCGTCAGTCATTACTTTCTCTGGGAAAACTGGGGAGGCAATAGTTGCTAATCTTGTCGGTAATACAGATAACCCTAGTTGAATTTAAATAATGCTTAGTTGGTCTGGCAGCATCTGTGGCGAGAAAACAGAGTTAATGTTTCGGGCACAGTAACCTTTCTTCATAAATTCTTTATATAATCAACACTCCTTGTTTTTAAACTATGTTTCAAACAGCTGTGAGGACAGGAACTTCCTGCATGTAGTAAGAGAGGATACATAGCAGTGTTGGGCAACAGCCTGGTTTGTCAATGTTTGACAATGCTGTGTCGCCCTGGCTGTAATTGGAATAATTATCTAGGGAGCATCAATTCTATGTGGCACTTGGCGATTTTGGTTGCAATTGGAAATATAAAGCCATTGAAAGTGAGAATGAGACTTTTGAATTGTTGCAAAAACCCAATTGTTGATAATACATTTTTAGGAAAAGAAACAGACCATCTTTATCTGGTCCAGGGTTAAATATGCCACCAATAGGATTGACTCTCCATGTGTAGCAAACTGCTTTGTTGCCACCTTCAGGGCCTGTGGCAGCATGTCCTGAGAATTAATTCTGGGATTTCAGTACATCTAGGATCTTGATCTTTATTTTAATAAGAGAACTGTAGATGCTGGAAATCTGAAACAAGAAACAGCATTGACCTCCAAAGAGCTTCCATGCAGACCTAACACGTGACCCTATCCCTGTATTTAGCATGGTCTATCCACTTAACCAAGGGGAGGAAGCCCACACCAAAATTAGATGAATGTGCAAACTCCATATGGACAGTTGCCTGAGAGTGGTATCAAACCTAGGTCACTGGAGCTGTGAGGCAACACTGTTAACTGTTGAGCCACTATGCCACCCCTGCAGTTGGAACCAGGCCGTTTGGCCCAATGGTTCCACATCACCCCTTTGAAGAGCATCCTATCTAGACCCATCTCCCTACCCTATCCCTGTAACCCTGCAATTCCCATAGCTGAGGCCTAACCTACACATCCCTGAGTACTGCAGATAATTTACCATGGCCAATCTAGCTAACTTACACGTCTTTGCACTGTGGGAGGAAATTGACACTGACACGGGGAGAATGTTCAAACTCCACACAGAGCGAGGTGCTGCCGTGAATGTAGAAGGCCTGCAGAAAGCTACAGAGCAAGTGGATTTGGGAGGTTTCATGCATAAATCACAAACCTAGCATCCACATTCAGTGGGGAACAGGGAACAAGTGACAACAAGGTATGGAGCTGGATGAACACAGCAGGCCAAGCAGCATCTTAGGAGCAGGAAAGCTGATGTTTCGGGCCTAGACCCTTCTTTCAAAGGAAATGGAGGGTACAAATAAAAATATACAAGGTCTTTTTCAGAACAACTTTAATATTATGAACAGTTTTGGTCTCCTTGTCTAAGAAAAGATATACTGGCATTGAAAGATTGTGTTTTGAGTTGAGGTCGAATAGGTTGGACATCTTGGAATATAGAAGAATGATAGACAACCTTACTGAGATATACAAGATTCTTGAGGGCATTTCAGTACGAATTCTGAGAGGTTGTTTCCACTTGTAAGAGAGTTTAGGGCCAGAATCTCAGAATAAAGGTTTGCACATTTAAGACACAGATGAGGAGGAATTTCTTCTTTGAGGGTAGTGAATCTGTGGAATTCCTTACCTCTCAATGCTGCTGCGGCTATGCCATTAAGTATGTTCAACATTGAGATGGACGGATTTTTAATCAGTGAGGGAATTAAGGTTATGAGGCAAAAGCAGGAGAGTGGAGTTGAGGATAATCAGATCAGCCATGATCTCTGAATTTTTTAAAATTCAGTCAGCATTTACTGTCCAACCCTAACTGCCCTCTGGGCAAATAAGAGTCAATCCCATTGCTGATGGTCTGGAGTCATGTGTGGGGCCAGACCTGGGTCTTTAGATTATCAGTTCAGTGATAATGCTGCTAGGCTGTTGTCTCCCCACAAATGGAGAGAGAGAGAGAGCAGATTCAGTGGGTGAATGACCTATTTCTTCTCCTAAGTTTTAAGGTCTTAATGATTTCAAGTTGTGGGAGTGAAAGGGCTGCAGGGATTTAGACAGGCTGGCAGAGTGAAATATAATGTGCAGAATATTTCTGAAATGTTCACAGTTTGTGAAGTGTTGATGTGTAAAGGGACTTGGGTGTCCATATTCATCAGAACATTCTTGTAACACTTTGGAAATGGCCCTACACTGAACCAGGAACCAGGGGATCACGTCGCACCTAGACCAGAGGTATGTCAATCTCTAAATAGATTTATGAGAAAATATCCATTTTTAACAGTCACTGAAAGCAAGCATGCAGATGTAGCAAGCAGTTTAGGGGACAGATAGTATTTTGGCCTTAGGGCAACAGAAGCAAAGTAGTCTTGCTCCATTTCTACAGAATCCTTGTGATAGTTTTGTGAGCTGTTCTAGTCCCCTGCCTAAGGAAGGGTCTACTTGCCATAGAGGGAATGTAGCAGAGGCCCACCAGCCTGATCCCTGGGTTGGTAGGGCTATCAGAATGAGCAGAGATTGAGAAAACTAGGCACATATTCTCTGGAATCTAAAAGATAGAAATGGGCTCTAAGTAAAAACTTAGAAAGTTCATAAAGGGTATACAGGCTCGTTGTAGAAAGGGTGTTACCCCCATCTGGGGCATCCAGAACTAAGGGACACAGTCTCCAAGTAAAAGCAAGCCATTGAAGACTGAGATGTGGAGGAACCTCTTCACTCAAGTTGATAAATCTTTAGAAATCTCTATTTCAGGGAGTGGTGAGAAATCAGTCATCAAGTTTGTTTAAGACAGAAATCGATAGATTTCCAGTTGCTAATAACATTGAGGGATATGGGAATATGACATTGGGGTGGGCCATCAGCCGTGATCTTGAATGCTGGCTGAAGTTTGAGGGGCTGAATGGCCTGTTCCAGGTCATTGCAAATTTCCTCATGTTCCTGCTTTCAGAAAAATCCTGTTTTCGGAAAGACCTTTCCTTCCTGAAAAGACCAAGTCTAAACCTGCATATTTTAAGATTAGTGTGAATTCAGGGATCCAGTCAAATGAAAAAGAGTGACTGCTGCACACAGGAAGAATAGCAGCAAGAGACAAGATGATGTTCCTCTGAGCTGACATGTTGACATAAACTGATTATATCTCTGACCCTCAGAATAGAAAGAGAGGTGGGGGATTATCCTCTGTTCTGGGCGTCTCTGTAGCTTGGTATTTATGTTGCAGATTTGAAATAGGCCAGTGGCTGCCAAGTGCTACTGTTTTGCTGTGTCATTTCTACATAACATATCCCTCTCACCAACCCCATCATAAACCCAGAACCTGCCCGTTATCGGCAGCAAAAACACTTTTTGAAGGGAAGGGGACCCACTTTGGCATTTTTGCCCATGATCTGCAGCATCACTTTGCTGTTTTACCTTTATCTCCCAAAGGATAGACCACTCCCAACTGGAAAATTCAAATAAAATTTTAAAGATGACAAACTTGAACATCTGCCAGGGAGTGCTGAATTATGACAGGGTTAGCACTGAGGGAGCACAGTCCTGAAGCCATTGAACTGTGATCACTGTTGAAATGTTGAAAATTGTAGCAACTGCTTTGTACGTCGCAAGATTCCACAAACTGCGTCAGGTCTCATGTCTCTAAGGGAGCTGGTGCAGTGATCTCAATTCTTCTCACATTGCTGTTAAACAGCCGAGGTTGGATCAGGGCTGTACATAAGCTGCAAGGGTGTTATAAATAACAAGCGCTTATCTCTAAGATTACTTTGTTCCTGCTGCTGTCTTTTCACCAAGACTGGTGATCCAGGCTCAGACACAGGCCAAGCTTTAACCGCAGAGTCCAAACTAAAAGCTTCCCACATTTCCCCTAATTATAGAAATGTACAAAATAGGAAAGGGAGTGGGCCTTTCGGCTCTTTGAGCCTGCTGTGCCGTTCCAAATGGATCATGCTTTCTCCATATCTTTTGATTCCTTTAACCCCAAGTACTCAATCCAATTCCTCCTTAAAATCATGTAAAGTTTCAACCTCAACTGTTTTCTGTGGCAGCGAATCCCACAGGCTCACTCCTGTTTTGGTGAAAACATTTCTCCTCGTCTCAGTCCTAAATGGTTTCGACCAGACCCTTAGACTGTTTTTGGACTCCCCCAAGATGAGAAACATCCTTCCTGCATGTAGTGTGTCTAGCCCTGTTAGAATTTAATAGGTTTCTATAAGATCCCCCCTCATTCTTCTGAACTTCAGTGAATACAATCCTGACTGAACTTCAAGAGTTGGCAATGAAAGAGGAAAGTCAACTTAAAATGGTGATGGTAGAAAGTAGGAGTAGTTATGAGGGCATGTGGGTAATATTGGTTCAAACAAAATCTAGGGAGGAAACCTAGTCAAATGTACAGAGAGTTTGCAAGGATCAAACAGAGTAATTTTGAGAGGTGGATAAGGGCATCAAAAATAGACCAAAAATATGACACTCTTAGCGAGACTGTTATTTTGGTGGAATTCAAAAATTCACTTCCTGAAGTAGTGAGAACTCATGTGGAAGAGCAGAGAGTCAAAACTGTGAGATGAGCAGCAGAAATGGCAGATGTCCAGGAGTTGGTTCATAACTCAAAGTTTGACTTCTGACATCAATTTCAATCTGTGAGGGATAGAAATTTGGGAAAAGAGAAATCCTCAGGTGGTAAGGGAGAAGGAGGTCTCGTTGAAGATAATAAAAATGGTTTACCACAAGCCATAAAGGAAACCCTTGAGTGGGTAACGATAAATAAAAAAAAGCTTGGGTGTTTTCATTAGTAAAGTAGGCCACATGAAGTCACAGTGTTGGTGGTTTAAGAAAAGCATTGGGAAGACAGATGTGGTAAAACAGGGTAAGCCATTGGGATTCATTAAAGTGGCAAAGGAAGCTAAAGGGCTGTAAAAAAAACTGTACAGCTGGTCAGGGGTTGGTTAGGAAGAAAGTTTCAGATCCCTTTAAAGAATTTACCTGCATAGGTAAGGTTCACTTGTGTACCAGGAGGAGTAGGTAAAGAAATTACAATTTTAAGAGATACAGGAGCAGGCCAGTCTTTGGTGAGAGATGCGAAGGAATGTTCTTTGGAAGGAGTATTGCCAGTAAAGATGGTAATATGTGAAATTCATGACGAGAAGAGCAATGTTTCATTGTATAAGGTGAGGTTGGACAGTCCAGTGAAAGGTGAAATTGTGGCAGGAGTGATAAGGAAACTGTTCTGGAGTTACAGTTTATCCTCAGGAATGATGTAGCTGGATCACAGAGGAGAGTGCTGCCTTCTGTAGTTGAAAAGCCAGTGGAAAATCAAACAAGTGAGACGTTACAGGAAGCATATCCTGGAATTTTTCCTGTGTGGTAGCAAGTCATAGGCTGAAACAAGTGAAATCGAAGCATAAAGATAAGGAAGTTGAGCAAAAACAAAGTTGCTGGAGAAGCTCAGCAGGTCTGGCAGCATCTGTGAAGGGAAAAACCTAGTTAATGTTTCAGGTCCGGTGACCCTTCCTCAGAACTACCCCAGTTCCGAGGAAAGGTCACTGGACCCGAAACGTTAACTCTGATTTTTGTTCACAGATGCTGCCAGACCTGCTGAGTTTCTCCAGCAACTTTGTTTTTGTTCCTGATTTACAGCATCTGCAGTTCTTTCCGTTTTTATAAGGAAGTTGAAGTTCATTTATCAGAAACTATGTTTGATCAAATGGTTGAGAAAAAAACTAGAACAGATGGAGGACAAAGAGGATTATCTTTAGTTCAGCGAGTTTAGTTGAATTACAACTAAACATATGGAAAAAAAAGCAGTTGTATCAAAAAGTGTTCACAGAGGAGGAAGAAGAATTTGAGTATATCCCAGAAAGTTACTATTCACATTTTCAGGCAGATGAAAACTGGGGAGAAGTTGCGTTGTATTACCAGTGCGTTATAGAAAGGAGGTATTGTGGGTTGGACATGAGGTGAGAGGACTACAGAAATTAAAGAAAATTGATAAGTCAGAGGTCAGACACTACATGTTTGGACTGTGTTTCAAATTTTAGGGCAAGATTAGAGTGGATAGAACATAGAACATAGAACATAGAACAGTACAGCACAGAACAGGCCCTTCAGCCCACAATGTTGTGCCGACCATTGATCCTCATGTATGCACCCTCAAATTTCTGTGACCATATGCATGTCCAGCAGTCTCTTAAATGACCCCAATGACCTTGCTTCCACAACTGCTGCTGGCAAAGCATTCCATGCTCTCACAACTCTCTGTGTAAAGAACCCACCTCTGACATCCCCTCTATACTTTCCTGCAACCAGCGTAAAACTATAACCCCTCGTGTTAGCCATTTCTGCCCTGGGAAATAGTCTCTGGCTATCGACTCTATCTATGCCTCTCATTATCTTGTATACCTCAATTAGGCCCCCTCTCCTCCTCCTTTTCTCCAATGAAAAGAGACCAAGCTCAGTCAACCTCTCTTCATAAGATAAGCCCTCCAGTCCAGGCAGCATCCTGGTAAACCTCCTTTGAACCCTCTCCAAAGCATCCACATCTTTCCTATAATAGGGTGACCAGAACTGGACGCAGTATTCCAAGTGCGGTCTAACCAAAGTTTTATAGAGCTGCAACAAGATCTCACGACTCTTAAACTCAATCCCCCTGTCAATGAAAGCCAAAACACCATATGCTTTCTTAACAACCCTATCCACTTGGGTGGCCATTTTAAGGGATCTATGTATCTGCACACCAAGATCCCTCTGTTCCTCCACACTGCCAAGAATCCTATCCTTAATCCTGTACTCAGCTTTCAAATTCGACCTTCCAAAATGCATCACCTCGCATTTATCCAGGTTGAACTCCATCTGCCACCTCTCAGCCCATCTCTGCATTCTGTCAATGTCCCGCTGCAGCCTACAACAGCCCTCGATACTGTCAACGACACCTCCGACCTTTATGTTGTCTGCAAACTTGCTGACCCATCCTTCAATCCCCTCATCCAAGTCATTAATAAAAATTACAAACAGTAGAGGCCCAAGCACAGAGCCCTGTGGAACCCCACTCACCACTGACTTCCAGGCAGAATATTTTCCTTCTACTACCACTCGCTGTCTTCTGTTGGCCAGCCAATTCTGTATCCAGGCAGCTAAGTTCCCCTGTATCCCATTCTTCCTGACCTTCTAAATGAGCCTACCATGGGGAACCTTATCAAATGCCTTAGTGTGAATGTTAATTCCAACTTTTTAGCCCAGCTTGAATATTGTCCAGATTTTGCTGTGTTTGGACACAGACTGCTTCAATATTCACAAGTGGTGCTGAACAAAGCGGAATCATCAACGAACATCCCAACTTCTGACCTTGTGATGGAGGGATGAAGCAGCTCAAGGTGGTGAGTTGGCAAGACACCATTTGATAGTAGCGCAGCCTGTGAAGCAACATGAAGCAGCAAGAAATCAAAAATGCATAGCTTTGCTAGAGGAGGTTACTTGTCTACCAATGATAGGTGATCCTTTTAAAGGCAAAGTTTAGTGGGCCCTATCAAATCAAAAGAAAATTGATTGAGATGAATTATTCGATAAGAACGTCAGGCAGAGCCAGATATCCTGTACACTTCTAGTCCCATTTGCCAGCATTTGGTCCATTTCCCTTTAATCCCTTCCTATTCCTATACCCATCCAGATGCCTCTTTAAATGTTGTATTTATACCAGCCTCCTCCACTTCTGCTGGGAACTCATTTCATACATGCATTACCCTCTGCATGAAAAAGCTGCCCCTTAAGTCTCTTTTAAATCTTTTCTCACTCACCTTAAACCTGTCCTCTCTAGTTTTAGATTCCCCCACCCTGGGGAAAAGACCTTGGCTACTCACCCTATCCATGCCCCTCATAATTTGATAAACATCTAGAAGGTCATCCATCAGCCTCTGACACACCAGCCTATTCAACCTCTCCCTGTAGCTCAAACCCTCCCACCCTGGCAACATCCTTGTAAATCTTTTCTGAATCCTTTCAAGTTTCACAACATCCTTCCTACAGCAGGGAGACCAGGATTGAATGCAGTATTTTGATAGTGGTCTAACCAATGCCCCTGTGCAGCTGCAACATGACCTCCTAACTCTATACTCAATGCACTGACCAATAAAGGCAAGGATACCAAACACGTTCTTCACTGTCCTGTCTACATGCGACTCCACTTTCAAGGAGCTATGACCCTACACTCCGAGGTCTCTTTATCCAGCAACACTCCCCAGGACCTTACCATTAAGTGTATAAGTCCTGTCCTGAATTGCCTTTCCATAATGCCGCACCTCACATTTGTTTAACATAGAACATTACAGCACAGTACAGGCCCTCGATGTTGTGCCGACCTGTCATACCGATCTGAAGCCCATCTAACCTACACTATTCCATGTACGTCCATATGCTTGTCCAATGACGACTTAAATGCACTTAACGTTGGCGAATCTACTACCGTTGCAGGCAAAGCGTTCCATACCCTTACTACTCTGAGTAAAGAAACTACCTCTGACATCTGTCCTATATCTTTCACCCCTCAATTTAAAGCGATGCCCCCTTGTGCTCGCCGTCACCATCCTAGGAAAAAGGATCTTCCTATCCACCCTATCTAACCCTCTGATTATTTTATATGTTTCAATTAAGTCACCTCTCAACCTTCTTCTCTCTAATGAAAACAGCCTCAAGTCCCTCAGCCTTTCCTTGTAAGACCGTACCTCCATACCAGGCAACATCCTAGTAAATCTCCTCCACCCTTTCCAAAGCTTCCACATCCTTCTTATAATGCGGTGATCAGAACTGTACGCAATACTCCAAGTGCGGCCGCACCAGAGTTTTGTACAGCCGCAGCATAACCTCTTGGTTCCGGAACTCGATCCCTCTATTAATGAAAGCTAAAACACTGTATGCCTTCTTAACAGCCCTGTCAACCTGGGTGGCAACTTTCAATGATCTGTGTACATGGAGACCGAGATCTCTCTGCTCGTCTACACTACTAAGAATCTTACCATTAGCCCTGTACTTTGCTTTCTGGTTACTCCAAAGTGCATCACCTCACACTTGTCTGCATTAAACTACATTTGCCACCTCTCAGCCCAGCTCTGCAGCTTATCTATGTCTCTCTGCAACCGACAGCATCCTTCGTCACTATCCACAACTCCACCGACCTTAGTGTCGTCTGCAAATTTACTAACCCATCCTTCTACGCCCTCATCCAGGTCATTTATAAAAATGACAAACAGCAGTGGACCCAACACCGACCCTTGCGGTACACCACTAGTAACTGGCGTCCAGGATGAACATTTCCCATCAACTACCACCCTCTGTCTTCTTTCAGCAAGCCAATTTCCGTTCCAAACTGCTATATCTCCCACAATTCCATTCCTCCGCATTTTGTACAATAGCCTACTGTGGGGAACCTTATCGAACGCCTTGCTGAAATCCATATTCACCACATCAACCGGTTTACTCTCATCTACCCGTTTGGTCACCTTCTCAAATAACTCAATAAGGTTTGTGAGGCACGACCTACCCTTCACAAAACAGTGCTGACTATCCCTAATCAATTTATTTTTTTCTAGTTGATTATAAATCCTATCTCTTATAACCTTTTCCAACACTTTACCAACAACTGAAGTACGGCTCACTGGTCTATAATTACCAGGGTTGTCTCTACTCCCCTTCTTGAACAGCGGAACCACATTTGCTATCCTCCAGTCATCTGGCACTATTCCTGTAGACAATGACGAGTTAAAGATCAATGCCAAAGGTTCAGCAATCTCCTCCCTGGCTTCCAAGAGGATCCCAGGATAAATCCCATCCGGCTCAGGGGACTTATCTATTTTCACACTCTGTAGGATTTCTAATACCTCTTCCTTCTGAACCTCAATCCCACCTAGTGTAGTAGCCTGTATCTCAGTATTCTCGTCGACAACATTGTCGTTTTCTCGAGTGAATACTGTCAAAAAATATTCATTTTGTGCTTCCCCTATCTCCTCTGACTCCACACGCAACTTCCCACTACTATCCTTGATTGGCCCTAATCTTAATTTCGTCATTCTTTTATTCCTTATATACCTATAGAAAGCCTTAGGGTTGACCCTGATCCTATCCGCCAACAACTTCTCATGTCTCCTCCTGGCTCTTCTGAGCTCTCTCTTTTTAGGTCTTTCCTGGCTACCTTGTAACCCTCAAGTGCCCTAACTGAGCCTTCACATCTCATCCTAACATAAGCCGCCTTCTTCCTCATGACCAGAGATTCCACTTCCTTCGTAAACCATGGCTCCTGCGCTCTACAGCTTCCTCCCTGCCTGACAGGTACATACTTGTCTAGAACA
This sequence comes from Stegostoma tigrinum, assembly GCF_030684315.1. Lineage (NCBI taxonomy): Eukaryota > Metazoa > Chordata > Chondrichthyes > Orectolobiformes > Stegostomatidae > Stegostoma > Stegostoma tigrinum. Next base: position 47,296,056 of record NC_081380.1, read on the forward strand.
CAGGAGCTTTTCCTTGAATAAACTCCACATTTCTAATGTGCCCATCCCCTGCAGTTTCCTTCCCCATCCTATGCTCCCTAATTCTTGCCTAATCTCATCGTAATTGCCTTTCCCCCAGCTATAACTCTTGCCCAGTGGTATACATCTATCACTTTCCATCACTAAAGTAAACATAACAGAATTGTGATCACTGTCACCAAAGTGCTCACCTACTTCCAAATCTAACACCTAGCTGGGCTCATTACCCGGTACCAAATCTAATGTGGCTTCGCCCCTTGTTGGCCTGTCTACAGACTGTGTCAGGAAGCCCTCCTGCGCACACTGGACAAAAACTGACCCATCTATAGTACTCGAACTATAGTCCTCCCAGTCAATATTTTTCAAGTTGAAGTTCTCCCATGACAATTACCCTGTCTCTCTCATTCCTATCAAGAATCATCTTTGCTTTCCTTTCCTCTACATATCTGGGACTATTCGACTATAGAAAACTCCCAACAGGGTGACCTCTCCTTTCCTGTTTCTAACCTCAGCCCATACTACCTCGGTTGACGAGTCCCTGAACATCCTTTCTGCAACTGTAATACTGTCCTTGACCAACAATGCCACACCTCTGCCCCTTTCACCATCTTCTCTGTTCTTACTGAAACATCTAAATCCCGGAACCTGCAACAACCATTCCTGTCCCTGCTCTATCCATGTCTCCGAAATGGCCACAACATCGAAGTCCCAGGTACTAACCCATGCTGCAGGTTCACCCACCTTATTCTGGACGCTCCTGGTGTTGAAGTAGACACACTTCAAACCAACTTCTTGCTTGCTGGTGCCATCTTGTGTCCCTGAAACTTTATTTCGGACCTCCCTACTCTCAACCTTTTCTATACTCGAACTACAATTTTGGTTCCCATCCCCGTGCTGAATTAATTTAAACCCACCCGAATAGCCTTGGCGAATTTCCCCTCCAGGATATTAAATTAAACTCCATCTGCCACTCCTCAGCCCGTTGGCCCACCTGATCAAGGAGGTAACCTCCTTTGCTGACAACTACACCCCCAATCTTAGTGTCACCTGCAAACTTACTAAGTAATGCTCCAATGTTTACATCCAAACCATTTATATAAATGAACAAAGCAGTGGACCCAGCTCCGATCCTTGTGGCACACCGCTGGTCGCATGCCTCCAGTCTGAAAAGCAACCCTCCCCCACCACCTTCTATCTCCTATCTTTGAACAAATTCTTTGTCCAATTGGCTACTTCTCAAAAATTGAGATGACATACTGAGTTACAGTGTGGAAGCGTACCCCACCTCCCCCCAGCCCATCAAGTCCACACCAACCCTCGGAGCTTCCCATTCTCCCCCTACAGCCCACCTAATCTAAACATCCTTGAGCACTATGGGCAATTTAGCATGGCCAATCCACGTAGCCGGCACATCTTTGGACTGTGGGAGGAAACTGGAGCACCTGGATGAAACCCACACAGTCACGGGGAGAATGTGCAAACTCCACTCAGACAGTCGCCCGAGGCTGGAATTGAACCTGGGTCCCTGGTGTTGTGAGGCAACAGAGCTAACCATTGTGCCATCGTGCTGCCATTAAAGTGGCACCTTCGAGAAAAATCAAAATGACCGATAAGAGTAATTGCAATCATATGGAGAGATCTGGTGGGAACAAGCTGGAGTTTGGAAGGTGCTGTGTCAATTAAGTGGGCTAATTTGTCTGGATGGTGTTAAAGCTCTTGAGTGTTGTTGGAGCTGCATTCGCCCAGGCAGGTGGAGAGTATTCTATCACACTCCTGACTTGTGCCTTGTGCATTTTGGGCCATTGGGCAGTCAGGTGAGTTATTCACTGCAGTATTTCTCACCTCTGATCCCCCTCTTGTAGCCGCTGTGTTTATATGGTGAGTCCAGCTGAGTTTCTGGTAAATGATAACCACCAGGATGTTGATAGTAGGGGCTTCAGTGATGGTAACACCTTTGAACATCAAGGGATACAGTGGTTAGATTATTTCTGATTGGTGACGGTCATAGTCTAGCATTTGTGTATTGTGAACGTCACTTGCCACTTGTCAGCCCAAGCCTGGATATTGCCCAGATCTTGTTGCATGTGAACACGGACTGCTTCAGTATCCGAGGAGTCACGAATGGTGCTGAACATTGTGCGATCATCAGCAAACATCCCCATTTCTGACCTTATGATGGAGGGAAGGTCATTGTTGAAGTAGATGGAAATGGTTGGGCTGAGGGCGCTACCCTGAGGAACTCTTGCAGAGATGCCCTGGAGTTGAGATGACCGATTTCCAAAAACCACCACCATCTTCCTTTGTGCCAAGTCTGACTCCAACCACTGGAGAGTTTGCCCCCTGATACCCATGGATTTCAGTTTTGCTCATGTTCCTTAATGCCACACAGGATTGAATACAGCTTTGAATGTCAAGGGCTGTCACTCTCACCTCGCCTCTAGAATTCAGCTCTTCTGTCCATGTTTGAACCAAGGCTGTAATGAGGTCAGGAGTTGAGTGGCCCTGGCGGAACCCAAACTGGGCGTCACTGAGCAGGTTATTGCTGAGCAGGTGCTGCTTGATAGCTCCGTTACTGACACCTTCTATCACTTTACTGATGGTCGAGAGGAGACTGATGGGGTGGGAATTGGCCAGGTTGGATTTATCCTGCATTTAATGTACAGGACATACTTGGGCAATTTTCCACATTTTTGGGTAGATGCCAGTGTTGTAAGCGATGTAGAACAGCTTGGTTGGGGGAGCAGCAAGTTCTGGAGCACTCGTGTTCAATATTATTGCTGGAATGTTGTCAGGCCATGTAGCCTTTGCAGTATCCAGTGTCTCCAACTGTTTCTTGATTTCACGAGTGAATCAAATTGAATTGGCTGAGAACTGGTATCTGTAACACTGGTGACCACTGGAGGAGGCAGAGATGGATCATTCCGTCACCACTTCTGGCTGAAGACTCCTGCAAAAGCTTCAGCCTTATCTTTTGCACTGATGTTCTGGGCTCTTCCATCATTGACGATGGGGATATTTGTGGAGCCTCCTCCTCCAGTGAGTTGTTTAATTATTCACCAATATTTACAGGACTGCAGAGCTTAGATCTGATCCACTGGTTGTGCGATCACTTAGTTCTGTCTAACACTTGCTGCTTATGCTGTTTGGTGTGCAAGTAGTCCTGTTTGGTGGCTTCACCAGGTTAACCCCTCATCCTCAGGTGTGCCTGGGGCGGCTGCAGGCATACCCTCCTGCACTCTCCATTAAACCAGGGTTGATCCCCTGGCTTGATGGTAATGGTTGAGTGGGGGATATGACGGGCCATGAGGTTACAGATTGTGCTGGAGTACAGTTCTGCTGTTGTTGATGGCCCACAGCGCCTCATGGATGCATTGTCTTGAGTTACCAGGTCTGTTTGAAGACATTGTGCACAACACGATGGAGGTTATTCCCAATGTGAAGGCAGGACTTTGTCTCCACAAGGGCTGTGCGATGGTCACTCATCCTGACATGGACAGATGTGTCTGCAGCTGGCAGATTTGTAAGAATGAAATCAAGTATGTTTCTCTCTCTTGGTTCCCTTACCACCTGCCGCAGACCCAGTCTAGCAGCTATGTCCTTTAGACCCCAACCAGCTCGATCAGTAGTACTGCTGATTATTGGACATTGAAACCTCCACCCAGAGTACATTTTGTACCCTTGCCACCCTCGGTGCTTCCTCTAAGTGTTTATTCAACATGAAGGAGTACTGATTCATCAGCTCAGAGAGGACAGGATGTGGTAATCAGCAGGAGGTTTCTTTGCCTGTGTTTAACCTGAAGCCACGAGATTTCATGAGGTCCAAAGTGAATGCTGAGGACTCCTAGGGAAACTTCCTCTTGACGATATCCCACTGTGCCACCACTTCTGGATGTGCCCAACCAGTGGGTCTGGACATATCTGGGGATGGTGATAATGGAGACTAAGGTATTGTCTGTAAGGTTTGATTCCATGAGTATGACTATGTTAGGCTGTTGCTTGACTAGTCTGTGAGACAGCTCTCCCAGTTTTGTCACCAGCCCCCAGATGTTGGTAAAGAGGACTTTGCGGGATCAACAGGGCTGTTTCTGCCTTTGGCTTTATAGGTGTCTAGGTCGATGCCAGACGATCTGCCCAGCCCAGTTTCATTTCTTTGAGACTTTGTAGCTTGCTAGGCGATTTCAGAGGGAAATTGAGTCAACTACATTGTTATGGGTCTGGAGTAATGTGTAGGTCAGATGAGGTGAGGGTGGCAGATTTCCTTCTCTGAAGAACATTAGTGAACCATATGGGTTTTTCCAACAATTGACAATGATTTCACAGTCATCAGTAAATTCTTAATTCCAGAGTTATTTTAATTCAAATTCCACCATCTGCTTCCCACCATGTCCCCAAAACATTTGCTGAGTTTTGGATTAATAATCTCGTGATAATACCACTGGGGCAACACCTCTCCAAATTGCATTACATCTGGAATGCAGCACATTACACTTGCCTTTAAATCAGATAAAACTTAGGGTGTAGACTATCTCCTTGATATACTTGAAGGGGTTTGGTCTGGTCCATAGGACCGCTGTCAATGTATTGCCGTTATGATAATCATCAGAGTTTTTGCTTTTATTCCCAACGAGGATAACCTCATATTTATCCACATTAGACTGCATTTGCCCTGTAGTTGTCCACATCACACTTGAGTTAGGCAGGAACTCCAGAAAAACTCTGAAACCAGTTGAGGTTACGAAAAGAGTTGAATTGTTCAATTATTCCATTTGAGAATTTTCTTGACCCATATTTACTTAGTGCACCCAATCATTTCTTCACTTGCTTGAAACATAATCCACGAGCACCATTTGGATTTTGAGATATCCAGTTAACCTTTTAGGGCACAAAACAAACAGAAGTTACGTATGATCTGATAACAATCCCCAGACACAGCTGCAGAGTGCCATAGGTTGGGAACTGAATATTGAAGGCTACTGGACATTTTAGGAAGGGCAGAAAGCCGGGAAAATGTGGAGGACGGCTTAGTTAACTAGCCCTGGTATTAGCATAATAGAGGTGGATGCTGTAAGTTCAAACCAGAACGTAGAAACAGTTTTGGCAGAGACAAGAAATGATAAAGGCAAGTAGTCACTTTTTGGAGTGGTGTGCAGTCTCCCAAGTTTCACAGTGTAGAATGAAGAATAAAAAAATAAATAATGAGTTTGTCAGGAAAGCATGGTGGTAGTTTTGGGGGATTCAATGTATGTATAGATTGGAAAAGTTGGATGGGCAAAGATAGACAAGGAATTCCAGAATATTTTTGGGATTGTTAGAATGGCACATTCTGTCACTGGTCAGGCAGACTATACTCACCTCGATATTGACACTTCATAGACTTGATGAGCTAAGATTCATTAGTAACCTGATCGTGAAGGTGCTCCTCTGTAGCAGCCCTCAGAACATGATTAAATTTTGCATTCAGTTTCAAGGAGAGTGCAGTGGGGCAATGACTATTTTAAACTTAAATAGAAGCAATTATGAGGACATCAAAGCAGAGTTGGGTGAAAGTGAGCTGACAAGTTATGTTCAGAGACATGTCAAAGATACATGTTGGGAAACATTAAAGGGGAAATTTCTGAATACACAATTGATATATCACATCCAGAGGAAAAATTATAAATTGTAGACCACCATCTAAAGGTTATTATTAAATACTTTTCTTAAAAAAAAGCATGTAATTGTGAAAAGGTGAATGGGGGCAGGTCAGAAGATTAGACAGAATATAAAAATAAAAGCATCAAACACTGACTAAAAGATTAATGAGGAGGAAGCAATTACTGTTTTTCACACCAAAGTGCACAACTTCACATTTTTGTGTGTTGCACTGCATCTGCCGTGTGTTTGCCCACTCACCCAACTTGTCCAAATCACTTCAAAGAACCTCCTCTCAACTCACAATCCCACCCACTTTTTGTTGTTAGCAATCTTGGAAGGTGCAGGGTCAAATTTCATTTTGAATATGGAGCTCATGCTGCAAGGAATTAACATGGTAGCCCAGGTGGAAGATAGTCTGGCTAACAGGAGACTGAGTGTGGCCCTCAACAGGTCTTTTACTCATTGAAAAGATGCAATAACTGGTCTGCTGCAGGGAATCAATGCTGAGACTTAACGTCTTCTATTAATAACTTGCAGGAAGGGACCGAAAGCATGCTTGCTAAATTTGCTAATGATTCAAAGGTAGGAAAGTAAGTTTGAAGAAAGCCTAAGGAAGCTGAAACAGATACAGACATTGAATGAGTGGGTAAAGTTCTGGCAAATGGAATGTATTGGGGAGAAATGTGAAATTGCAAAAAATACAAGGTATGTTATCTAAATGGAGGGAGTTTACAGAGATGTTGAGATGCAGAGAGTTCTGGATGTTCTCGTGCATTAAAGGTGAAAGGTTACTACACAGATACAGCAAATAATTTGGAAAGTTAATATCCTGTTGTATATTGCATGGAGGATTGGGTACAAAAGTAGGAAGGTCAGGCCTCAGCCAAACAGGGCACTGGTGTGGTCACATCCCGAGTACTTTCTACTCTATTGATGTCCTTATTTAAAGGGGAATGTAAATGCATACGAGGAATTTTAATAGATGAGCACCTGAAATGGGTGGCATGCCCTATAAGGAACAGTTGGACAAGGCTACCTTTGCTTTTATTAGTTCACAGAATATGGCTTTTGCTGGCTCGGTCAGCATTTACGGCTCATCCCTACTAGCCAAGGTGATCTGCTTTCTTGAACCACTGCGAAGCCGGGACACCCAGAGTGCTATTAGGAAGGGAGTTCTGGGATTTTGACTTCTGGGAAGTGACAGTGAAGGAACAATGATGTACTTCCAAGTTAGGATGTGTGTGGCTTGGAGAGGTGGTGGTGTTTCTATGTATCTGTCACCTTGATCCTTCCAGGTGGTAGAGGTGGCAGTTTTGGGAAGCTTTGGTGCCTTACTGTAATGTATCTTGTAGGTGATACACATTGTACATTGGCAGTGAATTGAATAAATGTTGAAATTAGTAGTAGCAAGAGGGGCTGTTTTATTCCTGATGGTGTTGAACATCTCAAGTGTTGTTGGGGCTGCACACATCCAGGCAAGTGGGGAGTATTCCATTACACTCCTGACTTGTGCCTTGGAGATGATTGACAGGATTTGGGGAATCGGGAGGTGACTTATTCACCACAGTATTCCAAGCCTCTGATTTGTTCTTGTGGCCACTGTGTTCAGATGGTGAATCTAGCTTAGATTCTGGTCAATGGTAACCCTCAGGATGTTGATGCTTGGCGGATTCTGTGATGGAAACATCATTGAATGTCAAGGGGTGATGGTTAGATTGTCTCTTGTTGGAGACAGTCATTACCTGACATTTGTGTGGCGTGAATGTTGCTCACCCAGAGTTACAAGAGCAAGATTTTATTGGATTTAAACATAAAAGATCCTGAGGAGTATTGGCAAGGTGGCTTCATCTTGGGAGAGAATCTAGAACTAGGGACCAGTTTTTGAAATAAATTATTGCCTGATTAAACTGAAGATGAGAACTTTGTTTCCTCACAGAGTCATGAGTCTTCGGAGCTCGTGCTTCAAAGTGCGGGAATTGGAATCTTGCATATTTTTACTGCAGACTGTTGGGACCATGATCTTTTACACTGGCAGTGAAGACTCCAGCAGCTGAATAGCCTGCTCCTCCTGTTTCTATTTGCACTGTTTGCTGCCACCACCAACACTTCCCCACCCCCACCCCCAACCAGTTCCTGGGGGTTGCAATATGAGGAAAGGTTGAGTATCTTGGGTCTTCATTCATTGAAGTTTAGAAGATTGAAAGCTTATCTTATATAAGGATAAAGGATTTTGAGGAGCCTTGACCAGGTGGATGCTGAGAGGATGCTCGAAAATAAGGGCTCTCCCATTTAAGATGGAAATGTAGAGGAATTTCTTCTTAGAGGCTCATTCGTCTCTCGAGTTCTCTACCCATTGATACTGGATCATAAATTCGAGGTTGAGATAAACAGTTTGTAACCTACAGGAGCGTCCAGAGTTATGGGAATAGCAGACATGTATTGTTAAAGCCTCAGACTGATCAGCCATGATAGTACTGACTGGCAGAGCAGGCTAGAGAGGCTGAATGGCCTTCCGTGATTTCTTAACATGTTAATGTGAATGTTCTGCACCTTCTCTGAGAGCTGCCCCTTGGCCTGGTAGAACGCTGTTGACATGCCCAGCAACCAGCTGTGGATTCCAGCTGGATGTTTGCACTGGGCTGCATTGTGAATAGGAGTAGGCAGTCAGATCAGTCTATCCCACCTGCCCTGACCTGTGGCGTGTTCAGATTAATGACCACGGTCCAGAGCGTTCCTTGTGCTATTGATTCAGCCCGTGAACTAGATCAAAGGTGAAGCTGAAGAGCAGTATTAATAATTCATTTACTTAGCTGCTCCATTTACAGAGACTGACTTCACTTGGAATCTCTTTCTCTTTCTCTCTCTCTGTCTCTGCTGTTCAATAGAATGACCCTGGTGGGTGTTGATTATAGTATTTCTGTCACAGGGTCAAGGCCCCCCTCCTTTGACACTGACCCTTGTGTCTAATACCTGAATTCTCTTACACACGCATGCTCACAAACAATATTACAGGTCATTAAATCTGAGTAACCAGGTCATGTGGTAAATGCCAAAGTGGCCCCTGTAGAGAGGAGCATACTGTGTAATTATAAGCCTGGGTAGGGTGGGCGGCGGGGAGGTGGGACTGCATTTCTGTGTGTGAGTGGGATGCCCTGAGGGTAGGCATGGACGTGTTAGGCCAAAGGGCCTGTTTCCACACTGTAGGGATTCTATGATCATTCTCCCACTTATTAATGGAATACCTTGTGTTTCTTCTTTCCCAGATTATTTATGTGCTCCAGAAGACAACGTTTACAATATCGATTTCACAAGGTTCAAGATTCGCGACATGGAATCAGGAGCTATCTTATTCGAAATCACCAAACCACCTTCCACTGGTGGGTCAAAGGGGTATCCCGCAATCTCTCTCACGCCCGCACACTCTCTCTCTCTCTCTCGTTCGTGCGCGCGCTGTCTCTCGCTCTCTCTCTCGCTCGTGCGCGCGCTCTCTCTCGCTCTCTCTCTCTCGCTCGTGCGCGCCCTCTCTCTCTCGCTCGTGCGCGCCCTCTCTCTCTCGCTCGTGCGCGCCCTCTCTCTCTCGCTCGTGCGCGCCCTCTCTCTCTCGCTCGTGCGCGCCCTCTCTCTATCTCGTGCGCGCTGTCTCTCTCTCTCTCTCTCGCTTGTGCGCGGTCTCTATCTCTCTTTCTCGTGCTCGCGCTCTCTCTCTCTCACGTGCGCTCTTGCACTGATTCTTGCTCGCGCGCGCGCTGTGTCCCGCTCTCTCTCCCGCGCGCGCGCTGTGTCCCGCTCTCTCTCCCGCGCGCGCGCTGTGTCCCGCTCTCTCTCCCGCGCGCGCGCTGTGTCCCGCTCTCTCTCCCGCGCGCGCGCTGTGTCCCGCTCTCCCACCCGCGCGCTCTCGTGCTGTGTCCCGCTCTCTCTCTCTCTCGCTCGTGCGCGCGGGCTCTCTCTCTCTCTCGCTCGTGCGCTCTCTCTCTCTCTCGCTCGTGCGCTCTCTCTCTCTCTCGCTCGTGCGCGCGCGCTTTCTCTCGCTCGTGCGCGCGCGCTCTCTCTCTCGCTCGTGCGCGCGCGCTCTCTCTCTCTCGCTCGTGCGCGCGCGCTCTCTCTCTCTCGCTCGTGCGCGCGCGCTCTCTCTCTCTCGCTCGTGCGCGCGCGCTCTCTCTCTCTCGCTCGTGCGCGCGCGCTCTCTCTCTCTCGCTCGTGCGCGCTCTCTCTCTCTCGCTCGTGCGCGCTCTCTCTCTCTCGCTCGTGCGTGCGCGCTCTCTCTCTCTCGCTCGTGCGTGCGCGCTCTCTCTCTCTCGCTCGTGCGCGCGCGCTCTCTCTCTCTCGCTCGTGCGCGCTCTCTCTCTCTCGTTCGTGCGCGCTTTCTCCCTCGTTCATGCGCGCTCTCTCTCTCTCTCTCGCTCGTGCGCGCTCTCTCTCTCTCTCTCTCTCTCTCGCTCGTGCGCGCTCTCTCTCTCTCTCGCTCGTGCGCGCTCTCTCTCTCTCTCGCTCGTGCGCGCTCTCTCTCTCTCTCTCGCTCTTGCGCGCTCTCTCTGTCTCTCTCTCTCGTGCACGCCCTCTCTCTCTCTCGTGCACGCCCTCTCTCTCTCTCTCGTGCACGCCCTCTCTCTCTCGCTGGTGCGCGCGCTCTCTCTCGCTGGTGCGCGCTCTGTCTCTCGCTCGTGCGCTCTCTCTCTGACTCACTCGTGCGCGCTATCTCTCCCTCTCTCTCTCGCTCGTGCGCTCTCTCTCTCTCTCACGCGCGCGCGCGCTCTCTCTCTCGCTCGCGCGCGCGCGCGCTCTCTCTCTGTCGCTCGTGCATGCCCTCTCTCGCTGGTGCGCGCTCTGTCTCTCGCTGGTGCGCGCTCTCTCTCTCTCTCTCTCTCTCGCTCGTGCGCGCTCTCTCTCTCTCTCTCTCGCTCGTGCGCGCTCTCTCTCTCGCTCGTGCGCGCTCTCTCTCTCTCTCTCTCGCTCGTGCGCGCTCTCTCTCTCTCTCGCTCGTGCGCGCTCTCTCTCTCTCTCTCTCGCTCGTGCGTGCGCTCTCTCTCTCTCTCTCGCTCGTGCGCGCTCTCTCTCTCTCGCTCGTGCGCGCTCTCTCTCTCTCGCTCGTGCGCGCTCTCTCTCTCTCGCTCGTGCGCGCTCTCTCTCTCTCGCTCGTGCGCGCTCTCTCTCTCTCGCTCGTGCGTGCGCTCTCTCTCTCTCTCGCTCGTGCGCGCTCTCTCTCTCTCGCTCGTGCGCGCTCTCTCTCTCTCTCTCTCTCTCTCTCTCTCTCTCGCTCGTGCGCGCTCTCTCTCTCTCTCGCTCGTGCGCTCTCTCGCTCGTGCGTGCGCTCTCTCTCGCTCGTGCGCGCTCTCTCTCTCTCTCGCTCGTGCGCGCGCTCTCTCTCTCTCGCTCGTGCGCGCGCTCTCTCTCTCTCGCTCGTGCGCGCGCTCTCTCTCTCTCGCTCGTGCGCGCGCTCTCTCTCGCTCGTGCGCGCGCGCTCTCTCTCTCTCTCGCTGGTTCGCGCGCGCTCTCTCTCTCTCTCGTTGGTTCGCGCGCTCTCTCTCTCTCTCGCTCGTGCGCGCGCTCTCTCTCTCTCTCGCTCGTGCGCGCGCTCTCTCTCTCTCTCGCTCGTGCGCGCGCTCTCTCTCTCTCTCTCTCGCTCGTGCGCGCGCTCTCTCTCTCTCTCTCTCGCTCGTGCGCGCGCTCTCTCTCTCTCTCTCTCGCTCGTGCGCGCGCTCTCTCTCTCTCTCTCTCGCTCGTGCGCGCGCTCTTTCTCTCTCTCTCGCTCGTGCGCGCTCTCTCTCTCGCTCGTGCGCTCTCTCTCTCTCTCTCTCGTGCGCGCTCTCTCGCTCTCTCTCGCTCGTGCGCGCTCTCTCTCACTCTCTCTCTCGCTCGTGCGCGCTCTCTCTCTCTCTCTCGCTCGTGCGTGCGCTCTCTCTCTCTCTCTCGCTCGTGCGCGCTCTCTCTCTCGCTCGTGCGCGCTCTCTCTCTCTCTCGCTCGTGCGCGCTCTCTCTCTCTCGCGCTCGTGCGCGCTCTCTCTCTCTCGCGCTCGTGCGCGCTCTCTCTCTGTCTCGCTCGTGCGCGCTCTCTCTCTCTCTCGCTCGTGCGCGCGCTCTCTCTGTCTCGCTCGTGCGCGCTCTCTCTCTCTCTCGCTCGTGCGCGCGCTCTCTCTCTCTCTCTCTCTCGCTCGTGCGCGCTCTCTCTCTCTCTCTCGCTCGTGCGCGCTCTCTCTCTCTCTCTCTCGTGCGCGCTCTCTCTCTCTCTCTCGCTCGTGCGTGCGCTCTCTCTCTCTCGCTCGTGCGCGCTCTCTCTCTCTCTCGCTCGTGCGCGCTGTCTCTCTCTCTCGCTCGTGCGCGCGCTCTCTCTCTCTCTCTCGCTGGTTCGCGCGCTCTCTCTCTCTCTCGCTGGTTCGCGCGCTCTCTCTCTCTCTCGCTGGTTCGCGCGCTCACTCTCTCTCTCGCTCGTGCACGCGCTCTCTCTCTCTCTCTCTCGCTGGTTCGCGCGCTCTCTCTCTGTCGCTGGTTCGCGCGCTCTCTCTCTGTCGCTGGTTCGCGCGCTCTCTCTCTCTCTCGCTCGTGCGCGCTCTCTCTCTCTCTCGCTCGTGCGCGCTCTCTCTCTCTCTCGCTCGTGCGCGCGCTCTCTCTCGCTCGTTTGCGCTCTCTGTCTCGCTCGTGCGCGCTCTCTCTCTCTGTCTCTCTCGCTCGTGCGCGCGCTCTCTCTCTCTCTCTCTCTCGCTTGTGCGCTCTCTCTCTCTCTCGCTTGTGCGCGCTCTCTCTCTCTCGCTCGTGCGCCCTATCTCTCTCGCTCGTGCGTGCTCTCTCTCTCTCTCTCGCTCGTGCGTGCTCTCTCTCTCTCTCTCGCTCGTGCGCGCTCTCTCTCTCTCGCTCGTGCGCGCTCTCTC